>NW_025742368.1:0-563 GCF_021292245.1 Micropterus dolomieu | reverse complement strand
CGGGAGCAGAGGGCTCTGTGAGCGGGCGGCTGGCCGGCCTCACACGCTCCTCCCGCGGGTTGGCACAGGCTTCCCCCGCAGCCACTTGTGGAGCTCCTTAACTACAAAAAAATGTTCAAGCACATTTTTGTTCAGCCATCACTTGACACATAAAACTGTCTGATTTCTCACCTCAAAACTTCTCAGAAGTGGATTTACTGATGAAATTCCATAAAAACACTGTAAAATATAAAACTTTCTGTTGCTGGCCTCTGTCTGGCGCACACAATGATGATGCAGTGAATATTGATGATTGACCAATCAGCAGTCTGTCGTGTTTTCACGTTACATTTTGCCATTTTGCCTTACTAGTAAGTATGGAAAGCCGTTTGAGCATTTATTCGATATCCTACTAGTGCGCGGTTTTTGGCTCTTACTAGTAAGCCATTTTGCCTTACTAGTAAGCCATTTTGCCTTACTAGTAAGCTATGGAAAGCCGTTTGAGCATTTATTCGATATCCTACTAGTGCGCGTTTTTTGGCTCTTACTAGTAAGCCATTTTGCCTTACTAGTAAGCCATTTTG
>NW_025742367.1:0-4039 GCF_021292245.1 Micropterus dolomieu | reverse complement strand
AAGAACACAAGAACACGAGGCATGAATGCAGACTGAGATAGAACCTCCCATTTTTCACATGTGGTCCTAATCCTCTTCTGTACAGGTGTAATATCAATCACCCCCTGTGCTTTTCCTGATATGAGCAGCCAAAATGTCTGCTGTGAAAAACATCTATTTAACTCAAAATGATCTCAAGCTTTTAAAGGTGTATCATGAAGAACTCTTTGTGACAGCGACTGCAATAAATAAGATTCTGGGCTTTTTAAAGCTGGTCATGGTTACCTTTCTGCAACCACCTCCACACATTCAAGTCTGTCTCCTGATGTTTGAGTCTGACTGTAGTTTCTGATGTGCTCTGTGTTACAGTGATACAGGGTCAGAATGGCTGGGGAGTGACTTACACCTCTACTCAGATCTGTGCCTTAAAAGGATCAACAGTGGAAATAAACTGCACCCTCACATACCCATCCAAAATAAATGATACTACAGTTGAGGAAACATTCTGGTTTACTAAACTGCAAGATAAAGAACATGTGGATCTGAGAACAGACTCAAGATACGCAGGTCGTTTGCAGTACAGTTGTTCTGACAACATCTGCACTCTGAGAATCACAGACCTGAGAAAGAGCGACTCAGCTGAGTACAAGTTCAGGTTCATAACAAACCAGCCAGGTGGAAGATTTACTGGTTCACCTGGAGTCACTTTGTCTGTCACAGGTAACATTTGTGTACGTTGGCTGTTAATCTCAGTGTGCCAATTATCATACATGGAAATTGACAGTTCAGTTATTATATTTGTTTTATATCTTTACAAATACAGGTTTCAAGGTGCAGATGAGCAGCTCACAATCATGCAAGACTTACATTTGTACATGGTCACAGCTGAAGTGTCTCAGCAGCTGTCGTCTACCTGATCAAACCTCCTACATCTGGTACAAGAATGGACAGAAAATTAAGGAAGAAGCATCTTCTTATTCAGACTACTTTTATACTGGAGACAGCTATTCATGTGCCCTTAAAGGACATGAGGAATTTCCTTCTCCATCAGTGTGTGAGTTTACTCCACAAACTTCTACTAATGTGACTAATGTTCTGTACCATGACCAGTGTTGGGCTGAAATTGTAATTGTACTAGTTACTTATTACTGCTTAAAAAGTAATACTTTACTTATTACCAGGTGATAAAAGTAACTATTTACGTTACTCGTTACGTTACTCTATATTTTCTGCGCACACTTTTATTAGAGCATTATTAAGTTATTTTACGAAACACAACGTTGCTTAACGCCACTCCCCACGAGTGGATGCATCACTGGCAGTAGCAACCGGAGTTTATTTCTATAGGCTAAGTTTCTCGTTGCTGTGCTGTTCAGCTGATGCTTCAATAGATTAGATGTAGAATTGTTTTGCTGGTCGCACAAAGTTTACAACGCACGACAATGTTCTTTGCATCTTATTCTGTGATACAATAATGGGAGTACTTACTGCTGTAGGAACAACGCCTCTCTCCCTTTTCTTCATTCTATCTTCAGCTTCTTGGCTGAACAGCTGACTTGAACACGTCGATGCGTTCAGGAACACAGTAACGCAGCGTTATTTGGATTAGTAACTGGAAATCGTAATCCATTACACTACTAGTTACTGGGAAAAGCAACAATATTAGAGTAACGCGTTACTGCCCAACACTGACCATGACTTCATGTATCTTTTATGATGAGCAACCCCATCCACAGCAATACAACTAGCTGTGAATTACTGCAGTAAAGACTATAGTTTTTGTAATAATAATAAAAATTATTATTATATTTCTCAGGTGGCCACGGTCATTCATGCAACAGAGTGACTTACACTGACAGAAGCATCTGTGCCTTCAAAGGCTCATCAGTGGACATTTCTTGTACTTACAACAGTTATGAAACTATCAGATCTAAATTCTGGTTCAGTCCTGAACGTAGTCTTCAGTGGCAGAATCCCTCACAGCCTGAGGACCTTAGTGAAGACTCCCAGTATGCAGGTCGTGTTCAGGTCCTTGAAACAGAGAGAGGACGCTCCACTCTGAGAGTCACTGACCTGAGAGAGAGCGACTCAGCTGAGTATCACTTCACATTCACAGCAGGAAGCTTTGAATGGAGGAGTAGTTTACCTGGTACAACTCTGACTGTCACAGGTACTGATGAACACAAACTGTAACAGCACATTTAAACTATCTGATGACAAGTGAACGTGCTGAATAGTGATCCTAATGGGAAATAATGTTTGTGTGATTAATTGATTACATAATTGTTATAATGTTCTATTGTTTATATCTCTGTGTATGTTGTGATTCAGCACCACATAAAGACAAACATTTCTGTGTTTTCTTCACCGATTTAGATCTCCAGGTGCAGGTGATCAGATCAACAGTCTACCAGAATTATACTGAGGCAGAGCTGCTTTGTCACAGCAGCTGTCGTCTTCCTGATCGTTCTTCCTACGTCTGGTTCAAGAACGGACAGAAAATGGAAAGGGTGGAGACATCTTCTTATAAAGATCAGTTTTATCCTGGAGACATCATCTCCTGTGCTGTAAAAGGACATGAGGATTTCTGCTCTCCTTCAGTGTGTGAGTTTACTCCACTGTGTCGGGAAAACAGCACACATACACTGAAATTACAATACAAATTACAATTTCAGACATATTGGAGTCTTCTAGATCTTAATGTGGATGCAGCATCATTATTTAGAGAAAGGAAAAAAATACTAGCAGTAGACGAGCAATATTCATGTTGTGACATAACAAATTATTTCCTATTACATGATTTTTTTGTGATTCAGGAATATTTAAAGTATAATATCTGTTGTTGCCGCATTTAATGTTTTAGTTGTTATAATGTTTCTGTTACTGAGATGCTAGATGTTACTTCTATTGATGATGTCATGATCAGTAGCTTTCAGCTGGAGTTTATTTTACAGTTTTTGACTGAGACAGAATGGATATTGTTAGTCTTGTTAAATGTTAAAATGGAGTTACGAGTTTCTGAAGATTTATTCCTGACAGTGTTAAGCAGGCATAAGCAGCCTCTCTGTGTTCTGGGACCTCCTGAATTACAGAATAAGCACTGTTAGGTTTTTGCAAACTTGTCTGGGGTCTTAAATGTGTGTAAAGTCAGCACTAATGTTGTCTGTTGGGTCATAGAGTTACAGCAAAGTCACTTTAAGACTCAGAAAGTCTAAAGAAATATTCTGCTTTTAGATGGACATACACATTATTTTGGTTGTGGTGAGAGAGTAAGGTCAGACTGATGTTACCTGTCCACAGCAATATTCAATGAGAATAATGTTAGAAATTGATGTGGATTCTTTCCCATCTTCCTACCTATTTTTTTTTTTTTATAACTACTCTGCTTGGTTGCCTTTTGGGTGACAGTACAGAGAGAGAGAGGAGGATAGAGAGAGAGAGAGAGAGGAGAGAGAGCAGGGTGTAGTCATCACAGAGAGAGAGACAGACAGACATATAGTGAAGTCAAGATTGATGGGCTGCATGTCACATTCTCATTAGGAGCTGAGCCCTCCTAAACGTCTGATGCTAGAATCGCACCTGGTCTCTGATTACATATTCTAATCTTTAAGTAATTCATGTTCATCTCTTCGCTTAGTGCTTTGTGCCGGCAACAATAGCCTTACTCATGAAGCAGCATTTCTAAAGCAGGTGGAAAACAAAGTAACCACTTGGACATTAGAATAATGAATCAAAATAAATGTATTGCTCCTCGTAGCAGTCCACGCCTAAACAAAGGCAGATTGATAAGTTGTCTCTCTTTTGTCCTCCAGATCCTCCAAAGCTTCCCTCTGTGTCAGTGAGTCCCTCTGCTGAGATAGTGGAGGGCAGTTCAGTGACTCTGACCTGCAGCAGTGATGCTAACCCAGCAGCTAAATACACCTGGTACAAGGAGAACCAAACTCTGCTCAGTGAAGAACCACAGCTTGTCTTCAGCTCCATCCAGTCCTCTGACTCTGGAGAGTATTACTGTGCAGCTGAGAACCAGCTGGGGAGGAGGACATCTGAATACATCATTAAT
>NW_025742366.1:1465-27756 GCF_021292245.1 Micropterus dolomieu | reverse complement strand
GCTCGCTACTTTACACTGTTATACAAGCTGCACGCTCGCTACTTTACACTGTTATACAAGCTGCACGCTCGCTACTTTACACTGTTATACAAGCTGCACGCTCACTACTTTACGCCGTTCTACAAGCTGCACGCTCACTACTTTACACTGTTCTACAAGCTGTACGCTCACTACTTTACACTGTTATACAAGCTGTACCCTCACTACTTTACACTGTTATACAAGCTGCACGCTCACTACTTTACACTGTTCTACAAGCTGTACGCTCACTACTTTACACTGTTATACAAGCTGTACCCTCACTACTTTACACTGGAGCAAAGGGTCATTTCTTCAGTGTTGTCGCATGAAAAGATTTAATCAGATATTTACAATGTGAGCGGTACTCTCACTTTTGTGAGATACTGTACATGTAAATACTCAAGTAAAGTACAAGTTCCGCAAAACTGTCCTCACGTACAGTACTGCTGGGGTAATAATACACTTCTGTCCACTGACATGCAGGACAGAAAACACTGCTGTACTGTGCTTTGTATCAGTTTTCCAAGCTGAACAGAAGAGGACCCTCAGAATTCTTATAATATTATATTTGTCATAATAATATGATAATAAATAACCCACTATGAGCACAAGGTGGCGCCCTCGCACACCACACACTGTGGACAGGACAGCATTTAGCTGCAGCCCTCATCAGAAAACATCCTATTTCAGTAAGATAACAGCATGTGCAGAGACGATAAAGCAGCAAGGGACTGTGGGACTGTTAAATAAAAACCTCCACACGTCAGACGCCCGGGACTGCTGACGGTGCATCTCTGGTTGTTTTCCTGCTTGAGGAAGTTCTGCAACATGTGAAGCTGTGAAAAACTGCTGTGGTGAACAAAAAGAGACAACCTGCAGTCACTGACGTTAAAGTCTGGACGACGGTAACGGAAAGATACTGAGATTAAAGAGGTCGGTGACTGATACGGCAAATGATCAGCCGGCCAGACAAAGACGCCAGTGTTTTACTACGTCCTTATCTACGCAGCAAAGTTTCCTTTTTATAAACGGACTGTGTTTTATATCAGGACATAATTCACTCTTGCTGCAGCAGCTCAGTGACGAATGTCCTTAAGTAAAACTACCATTTCTAAAATGTAAAAATACTTCATTACAAGAAAATGTCCTGCATTCGAAATCCAACACAAGTACTATCAGCTTCATGTAGTTAAAGCACTGGTTCTGATTAATTAACAAAGTTCTGGTTCACAAATAGGTTTTCAGTTTTTGGATATTTGATTTTTAGTGATCATTTGAACAGTTATTGAAATGAAACCATGTGATCAGTTTAGACGAGGAACGTCTCTCAGAAACAACTCAGACTCTGAACTCAGAGGAAAAGGTCTCAAGACAAACTGGGAGGTTTAAGCTTTGATAACACGTTATATCTTACAAGCTTATCGATTGTTTGGTTAATGTACAATCTTATCTGCAGTGGAGTAAAGACTAATGTAGTACCTGAAACTTGTACTTACAGACAGTACTTTAGTAAATGTACTCAGTTACTTTCCACCACTGATGGTCAGGAATGAAAACGGCAAATGCGCATTAATCTGCAGATGCGCATTAATCTGCAGATGTGCATTATTCAGGATCTTGAGGGCCTTTTTTGTGATTGTTGCAGCAGCTTTTCAAAGATATTGTGATGAAAGTTGTGATGTTTTTGTGATGAAATTGTGGGAATTATCTTTAGGATTGTAGTTGAATCATTAACCCTGACCTGCATATTTAAACCATCTGACCTTGATTCTTTCCTGCAGCTGACCGGGATGCAGCAGCCTGTGTCTCACCTCCATGTGTTTCTGACAATTTCTCCGCATGTTTTTTCAGTAAACGATTTCCTTTATGTTTGACCTCACTGCTGCACGTTCTGCAGAACAGCTTCCCCACTTTGGTAAAGACGATCTGGATCCTGGTCTTCACGGCCCTCTGCTGCACGTCTGCTGCGTCTTCTAAACAAGGAAGTGAGTTTACCGACGTGTGACAACGTTTTGCAGAAAATGGCGATGAGAGGTCAGGTTTGCAGAAAAGTCTCGCAGAATTCACAGAGATTTGTTGAATTTGTGTTAATAGCTGCGATGGCGAAATCTCAGAGGGACTGAATAATCTGTAAATGTGAACGTGGGCATGTGAGGATTATTGAAAAACGTAAACTAGTCCTTTTAGTTTCATGCGGTCTTTGAAGTGACACTGATCGTCTCCTCTGACCCAAGAAGTCCTCTAATACAAAGAGACGGGGTTGTTTACGCATCACTGCAGGTTCTGACTCACCCCCATGTGGCGGCTTTTGAGGTCGGGGTCCAGGTAGTGCGGGTTGATGTTGAAGGGGACGAGGCCGATGGCGGAGAAGGACGGAGGGTAGACGATGGGCATGTCGTTGGTGGTGTTGATGCTGACGGTGGCCACGTTGGTGCCGGCACTGGAGCCCATGTATGGGACGCCGTCCTGGAGGAGGAGGAGGGAAGGATGGAGGGGTGTAAAGAAGAAGGGAGTGAAGGAAACAGGATGGAATGGAAATTCTTTTTTTTTAAAGAGTTTCCTGCCTGAGGAGGACGAAACAGACTTGATGAATAAACGCTGTTGTGTGGCTGAACGTGAAGAAACAGCTGTGTGAGGAGCGATGAGGAGGCTGACGTCACCTCATCACTAGGGGTGTGCCAATAAATCAATACAGCAAAATATCGTTATACATTTTTCCATGATACTGTATCGATATTCCAGCCCGTCATATCGATACATAAAATAAATAGAGCTTTGACGGTTAGCTCAGTGCTAATGTATAATGAGAATCTCCATTGACGTGCTAGCGAACATTAGCATTGCTGAACATCCTGAGACACACTGTGCAAATACTTAAAGTATGTATGTTTCCTGAGCTCTGTGTGAAATAAAAAAGAGCTGCTAACTTCACTGGCTTGATCTGCTGCTTCAGACCAGCTACAGCAAAGGGTCAAAACTCAAACCCAAAATTCCCATTGGCCTAAAAATACAGGTATCAGTAGGTGCTGAAAGGGCAGCACAACGCTGTGTCACTGAACAGTTATCAATGTAATGTGATGTACAGAATAGACTAAATTCAGTGAATTTGCTTTTTTATAAAGAAATGTTTTTATAATGTTTCATAGCTGCTCTGTAGTTTTAATTTACAGACTGAAAAGCGTGAGCTGCAGAATTGTGCAGTTTTCTAACAGTTTAGATTGAACTTTTTCACGTGCATTTTGTATTCATAGTTAGAAAGAAATTGAGATGTATCACTTTAGGATTGTCTAGAAATCTATCGATTTTCTTAGAATTGACCCTTCGCTAAGCCACACCCCGAATACGCAGCTGGCCAATCACAGCGCAGTATAGGACTCGCTCTCTCTGAGGTCCGACACTTTCATGGCTGCGCTCCATTGACTCTAATGCAAAAAGAGTCGTTTTCTAGATTTCTTCTGCCGTATTTTTCTAAGATCTGGTCAAACGCTGTTCCTGAGACATCTTGTAATAGTTACAGCAGCTACCCAGAGAGGCTGAAAGGAGAAGTACGATTTATTC
Organism: Micropterus dolomieu; assembly: GCF_021292245.1. Lineage (NCBI taxonomy): Eukaryota > Metazoa > Chordata > Actinopteri > Centrarchiformes > Centrarchidae > Micropterus > Micropterus dolomieu. Next base: position 24,177 of record NW_025742366.1, on the reverse strand, counting down.
TCTTTCCAAAACCTAAAATAAATCCAGATAAATGTCGGCTGTGGATTGTTCCAAATGTGATTTTAGTTAGCTAACGCAAGCTAACTTTCTACTGAATGTAACTAATAAAGTCCTGCTGTTCTGCTTTTTAATGATCTATAATAATAATGAACAGAGGCCGACCAGCTGTACAGGAACAATGTTGATCCTTAATATCGTTGTCTTTTGTCTCAATCGTCGGGGGATGCGGTGGTTCACTTTTACCCTGTGATCGTTATATTGTATAGTGTAATATTTTTCACGACAGACTGAGTCTGTTTGAGTCTGTCCGAGTCAGTCTGTCAGAGTCAGTCTGTTAGAGTCAGTCAGTCCGTCCGAGTCTGTCAGTCCGAGTCAGTCTGTCCGAGTCAGTCAGTCTGTCCGAGTCAGTCAGTCCGAGTCAGTCAGTCCGAGTCAGTCTGTCCGAGTCAGTCTGTCCGAGTCAGTCAGAGTCAGTCTGTTTGAGTCTGTCTGTTTGAGTCAGTCCGAGTCAGTCAGAGTCAGTCCGAGTCAGTCAGTCTGTTTGAGTCTGTTAGAGTCAGTCTGTTAGAGTCAGTCAGAGTCAGTCCGAGTCAGTCAGTCTGTTTGAGTCTGTTAGAGTCAGTCTGTTTGAGTCAGTCCGAGTCAGTCAGTCTGTTTGAGTCTGTTAGAGTCAGTCTGTTAGAGTCAGTCTGTTAGAGTCAGTCCGAGTCAGTCAGTCTGTTTGAGTCTGTTAGAGTCAGTCTGTTAGAGTCAGTCCGAGTCAGTCAGTCTGTTTGAGTCTGTTAGAGTCAGTCTGTTTGAGTCAGTCCGAGTCAGTCTGTTTGAGTCTGTTAGAGTCAGTCTGTTAGAGTCAGTCTGTTAGAGTCAGTCTGTTTGAGTCAGTCTGTTTGAGTCAGTCCGAGTCTGTCAGTCCGAGTCTGTCAGTCCGAGTCAGTCTGTCCGAGTCAGTCAGTCTGTCCGAGTCAGTCTGTCCGAGTCAGTCAGTCAGAGTCAGTCAGAGTCAGTCTGTTTGAGTCTGTCTGTTTGAGTCAGTCCGAGTCAGTCCGTCTGTTTGAGTCTGTTAGAGTCAGTCTGTTAGAGTCAGTCTGTTAGAGTCAGTCTGTTAGAGTCAGTCCGAGTCAGTCCGAGTCAGTCAGTCTGTTTGAGTCTGTTAGAGTCAGTCTGTTAGAGTCAGTCTGTTAGAGTCAGTCCGAGTCAGTCAGTCTGTTTGAGTCTGTTAGAGTCAGTCTGTTTGAGTCAGTCTGAGTCAGTCAGTCAGAGTCAGTCCGAGTCAGTCAGTCTGTTTGAGTCTGTTAGAGTCAGTCTGTTTGAGTCAGTCTGAGTCAGTCAGTCTGTTTGAGTCAGTCCGAGTCAGTCAGTCTGTTTGAGTCTGTTAGAGTCAGTCTGTTTGAGTCTGTTAGAGTCAGTCTGTTAGAGTCTGTTAGAGTCAGTCTGTTAGAGTCAGTCTGTTAGAGTCAGTCTGTTAGAGTCAGTCTGAGTCAGTCAGTCTGTTAGAGTCTGTTTGAGTCGGTCAGTCTGAGTCAGTCCGAGTCAGTCTGTCCTCCCTTTCATGTCTCTAAAGTGAAAGGAGTCTCTGTCCTAGAGCGGCGTCTCTGGGACTCGTCTCATCTGTAGCCATCGTCGGTTTCCCTTCAGTATAAAAGGTGAACGTCGGCTCACCTGTGTTTTGGACATGAGGCGTTGCTACTGTTAGCGTCAGCTGGATCTGGGGCGTCGTTGTAGCCGGGAGAGCATGACACATTGAACGCGGTGAAGCGTTCCTTCAGATTCCCGCCGTGTTGAAGGAAACGCTTCTTCATGTCGGAGCTGCTTCCTCCCTCGCACCAAACCTCCTGACTGCAGCTGGTGCAGTTTGTTAGTGAAGCTAAACCAAACTGTGGAGCGTTTGCCGCAGTCCGCCACGGTCCAGGACCGAGAACAGAAGGACTCTCTTCTTCAGGCTTTATTGACTTAACACATGAGGTGACGTTAGGTCGGTGTAGCAGCTGCTGGCAGATAGGAGACACTTTGATGGACTGTAAAATGCTCACTGCAGGAAGTTAGGAACATAGATATGCAGGAAGTCAGGAACCGAGAATACAAACGCACGGGTCTTAATGAATCCACGGTTCTTGGAAATTTGGTAACTTTTCCAACTTGGAAGCAGTTCTTTATACCCAACCCTGGATTTCAGTTTTGTTTTCTACATTTGCTGTCAGCTCTCTGTCACACCGGGCGTTTGGTTATAAACTAGGTGATGGCGTCAGAGCAGGAAACCAGTCGCCCAGCTCTGCGTTGCTGTTGCTCTGAGCAGCGACAGCTTCAAAACACGTCTCGGGCATTTTAATCAGTTGACATATAAACAGATAAATCCGCAGTGAGCTAATATATCGTGTGTTTGTGCGTCACCTCGAGGACTCTCCTCCGGATCTCCGTCACCACCTTGTTGTCATAGAGACTCTTCAGGAGCCGGAAAGTGTTTCCTCCTCCTACAAAACAATACATTAACATTTATATCTAAACGACAGAGAGAGGAGGGATTGTTTGGGGGGAGGAAACCACACTGAAAGAAAAGATGCAAGGATGGAAAGGAGGTGGTAGGAGGAGGGAAGGAAGATGGAACGATGGGAAACGAGGACAGAAAAGTGGAAAGGAGGAAACGACGAGGGTGAAGGAAAGCGTGCATCTCAATTCCCTCACTTGTGTCCTTCCCCTGCCTTGTGGATCACAGCTGTCAGTCAGCTGCAGCAGCAACTCTTTCAGCCTTTGAGTTTCTATTTGCATAATAAATTCTGTCTCCTCCCACAAGGCAAAACAAAGTGTGAAATTAGTCTCTGAATGTTTCCCCCTGCAAACAAACATCCAAAATGTGTCACAGTTCTGGTGTGGTGGGTGAGTGTTTTCAGTGTTTCCTGTTTTATTTTGTAGGTTTCTGCATCCCGTGTCGTTGTCTTGTGTTCCTGCGCACCTGTCTCATTCCCCTGACGGTCTTCACCTGTGCCGTGTTACCCTCTGCTGTGCGTATAAAGTGGTTGTCTCCCTGTGGACGGTCACCTCCTCGTGCTTGTTGTGGACACTGTGTTTTTGCTCAGACTGCCTGCTTCACCTCATGTCAGCTGTAAGTCTCTCTTTTTGTAATGAATCACGTTCATGTTGTCTGCGTTTGGGCCCAAAACCCCTGTTTCCAGTTACGGCTCTCTAGCTGAGCGAGTGTGCATATTTAAAACCTGTATTCTGTATCTACACCGTGTGCAGATCAGATCCACAGGTCAGAGGTGGTTTATAATTAAAAATGTCTCATAACAAATTCGATCTTAAAGGGCAACGTTGGTATTTTTGCGGTCGGCAGCAGTGAAACGGGGCTGTAACGTAATCCTTGCATCAAAGTTCGTCCACTATGGGGTTGTTTTTGGCCGCCGACAGGCTCGGATTGTTCTTACAAGTGTCTGACAGCATTATGGAAAGTATCCCTACAGAAAGGGAGCTTTTTTTTTAAAGAGTAAGATTATTTTTGTTTAACCAGAAAGTCACTATATCACCAGACTCCACTGATAAAAACAGAAATTAAGTTTAACAGGGTCCATGTTGAAAAATAGTTACCTTTTAGCAAAGGGACCAACATGAATCCTGGGTTCTGTTATTTGTGTAAACCTGTTTTTCCTCACCTATAAAAATACCCTCAGCCTTCCGGACGGCGTCGACGGGGTCCGGGGCCTCGTGGATGCCGTCCACCTCGTAACCTGCGGGGGCCAAACACGCCACATGAAATGTACACAGACTGTCCTGCAGTGACTCCTCCTCCATGAAGGTTATGACGTTTGTGCTGCTGATAAACTGGATTTATAATGAAAGCTTCTAATATTTAAAAACAATATTTAGCAGAAACACCTTTCAGTAAGAATAAAATGTAAGATTCAACACAGGGCTGTTGTGTTGCATTAGACTCAGCTGGGTGCGTCTCATAAACTCGCAACTCAAATGTATGCAAATACTGAAATATATCAAAGCTTGCAAAAATTATACAGAAAAATGTGTAGAAAATGCCTAAAAAGTAGCAGAATACCTTTACATATACTATAAAAACTACACAGAATATACATGACGCTTCATCCAGTAATACTTATGTTTATGAATGATTATAGAAGGTGAATATTTGGAAAGAGTACCTCCTGCACTTGATAATGTTACACACACAGACTTACCCAGAGTCTTAAACTTGTCTCTGGCGGTTTTGGTGTAGGCGTCCCTGTCGTGGAGAGCGTACGGAACAAACAGCACCCGCTTCACATCTCTGAAACACAGAAAACACTGACTGGCATTAAAACAGAGGGAAAGGTCACAGAAGACTTCATGATGTCAGCATCGAGTGATTAAACCTTAAAACTGTTTCCTTTCATTTAACAGCCTTCTAGTTTCACTTCAAGGTCAGATTTTACAAGCTCACGTCTCTCCACACCAAACCCCATGGAAAAATCGAGCATTTTAATTAGATTTTTGGTTAAAATATGCATTATAAACTGCTGCTTGTAACTTTCCCACACGACAACTGATTTACTGAACATGTATGTTTTTATTTAGAGATTCATCAGCCATGAAGCATATCATACTTTTTAAATGCTGATGGTTTTAGACGGACTTCAAAACCAAATTCCATTGAAAAATCTGGCATTTTAATGATACAAACCTTCTACAACATGACTTCAGATTTTTTCATAAGATTTCTTTTGTTTGTATTAAAATATGAATATTAAACTGCTGCTTGTGTGCTGATCTTAAGCAGAAGTATTAAACATGTTCATAGAGACATTTGTTATCAGAGATTTAATCAAACTTTTTAAATGGGTTAGTCTTAGTCACACTTCCACACCAAACTCCATTAGAAAATCGGGCATTTTAATAAACGTTAAGAATTTAATACAAATCATGACTTCAGACCTTAAAGATGGTTTTGTTTTGTTTTTTCAAATAAAAGTATTGATACTGCTGCTTGTGTTCCGTTATAACCACACGACTACTGATTTAAAGTGTTCTAGTCACACTTCCACACCAAACTCCATTTACAAAATCAAGCATTTTAACGATCGTTAAGCATTTAATGCAAACCTTCTACAACATGACTTCAGATCTTTTCAGAAGATTTTTTTGTTTCTATTAAAATGTGACTCTTAAACTGCTGCTTGTGTTCTGATCCTATCACACGACTACTGGTTCAAGCAGGGTTATTAAACATGTTTGCAGAGACGTACGTGTTTTTGCCGATGATTATTTTAAATTGCTCGGATTTTGCATAGAATTCGCTGCCGACGTACAAGAGAGAAACTTTCTGCACTGAACTTACTTTCCGAAGAAGCGTGAGATGTGCTGCTGACAGTGGTCCAGGTACCCGCTGCCGTGCAGGGTGGAGTTGGACACCAGCAGGAGTCTCCTCTTCATGTCTGCACGCAGAAACTGAAGGAAAGCTGCGGAGGTTTCACGGCTGCAGAGTCCAGAGGTCCGCGGTCACAGTCCGGCTGTGGTCCCGCCGACAGCTGCTCTCAGACGGCCTGCAGACCTGCGGGCATCTGCTGCAGGAGCCACGCACCAGACCCCGGGTCAATTTATCTGCTTTAAGTTTTAGTTGCACTCAAACATTAACTTGATATAAACTTTATATACGTTATGTAAATTTTCCACCGGCGGAAACAACACTAGTACTTCCGGCACAATTATTTCAGAATAAAAGCGCCATCATCACAGCTCTACACCAAATACATTTAGACAAATACTTCACAAATTACAAAAGGCACATGTGTCAATTGTTTTTATATCATCACGATTTGTTTTTTTCTAATCAAAACAAATTTCCATTTCATCACAGTCAGTCATAACAGTCAAAAGAGATAAAGTCAATAATGGATAACACGACAGTTAATTGTAAGTACTATATTTTCAAAAATGTAGTTTAAATGTAACATTTAATATAAATCACATCATCACAGCTCTACACCAAATACATTTAGACAAATACTTCACAAATTACAAAAGGCACATGTGTCAATTGTTTTTATATCATCACGATTTGTTTTTTTCTAATCAAAACAAATTTCCATTTCATCACAGTCAGTCATAACAGTCAAAAGAGATAAAGTCAATAATGGATAACACGACAGTTAATTGTAAGTACTATATTTTCAAAAATGTAGTTTAAATGTAACATTTAATATAAATCACATCATCACAGCTCTACACCAAATACATTTAGACAAATACTTCACAAATTACAAAAGGCACATGTGTCAATTGTTTTTATATCATCACGATTTGTTTTTTTCTAATCAAAACAAATTTCCATTTCATCACAGTCAGTCATAACAGTCAAAAGAGATAAAGTCAATAATGGATAACACGACAGTTAATTGTAAGTACTATATTTTCAAAAATGTAGTTTAAATGTAACATTTAATATAAATCACATCATCACAGCTCTACACCAAATACATTTAGACAAATACTTCACAAATTACAAAAGGCACATGTGTCAATTGTTTTTATATCATCACGATTTGTTTTTTTCTAATCAAAACAAATTTCCATTTCATCACAGTCAGTCATAACAGTCAAAAGAGATAAAGTCAATAATGGATAACACGACAGTTAATTGTAAGTACTATATTTTCAAAAATGTAGTTTAAATGTAACATTTAATATAAAGTAGAGCTTCAATGATTAATCGACCAAACAACAAATTGATCCAATTATTAATCAATTATGTACACATTGTCCAGTTCCAGCTACTCCAATAAGCTTCTAACTATAATTAAACTATAAACTGAATATCTGACTGTTGGCTGAATAAAATAAGCAGGAAACTGCAATGGGTATTTTTCACTAAAGATTAATCGATTACTGATTAAAATTATCGACAGATTGATAATGAAGGTAATTATTAGTTGCAGCCTATATATATATATATATTAATGTTTTTATAAAATTTTAAAGTCAATATCATAAAATCATTCAGGAAAAGAGTAAATATGTATGGAGATCATTTTGTCTCACTATTATTATTACAACACGAAAAGAAGATTTGTACTCAAAAGCTTTGCAAATATTAGAAATTCCACAAATAAAACATATTTGTGAATAAAATCAACATATTTACAAATAAATTAAATGCATTTGTGAATATGAACATTTTAATGTCTTTTACATTTCTGCTGATTATTTTTGTTTTCATTGTTTTTATGCAAAGTTTCTGTCTTCTGATCATTTGTCATGTGACCAGTTCAGTCTGACTGTAGTGGCACCATGTGGCCAGCAGGCGGCAGCAGAGATCAAACTGTGACCATCAGCCGTCAGTCAGGATCAAAAACTAAACTTCACTGCTGATAGTTTGTGTTTATAAATTCGTCACACAGAATGAAGAGCAGGAACCTCTGAAAAGTACAAATACTAAAAGAAAAGTACCTCAAAACAGATTTTATTTATAAAACTAAAATATTTTTCTTCAAGAGACTCGGAGGTTTTAGTCTCTATTAACACTTTTATTGAGTCAGTTTTATCTTTCTCTGTTGGTTTAATAATCTCAGTGTGAATGTGTGCTCCATCATTTCAGCGCCTTTTGTTGTTGTTGATGTTTTGAGGGCAGGAAGGTCAAACACACATCAAATAAAACAATGATTTTAAATCCACGGAAATTATAAATTAATCCTAAAGGTTAAGGATGATTTAATAATTTAATTTAAAGTCAAACAGGGACGCTGACAGAAGTCTAAGGACGTAATACTAAATGGTGCGTAACATTAGTTATAAACATATTTTATTGCAGTATTTAGTACGTAGTATACTGACTGCTCACAGCTTTCCTGCACAGCCCTCATATCACTTTCATTATAATCTGCCTAATGAGCTGGAATAAGCCTGTTAGAGTCCCAGTCTCTGTCAGTGTGAATTCTTGTGAACCGGAAAACACTTCATTAAGAAAGTCATGCTGATGATAATAAGAAGAGAAAAGCATCAAGTTTAACAAATAAAATCATAAAATATGAAATCATGTCTATCTACCACTCATTAAAAGGTAAAAATAAATAAATGTCATAAGCATTGTTTTATTAAGTTTAATTAATGGATTTTTCTTTGCTCCTGGAATTAAAAATCCTTATATAGAAATACTGTATTTTGAAATAATAAAAATAAAAGCAACCTATGAATAAAACATTAATAAGTCATAAAAGCATCTGTTTTGTTTCGTAGTCTGCAGTGAAGTTTTGGAAAACTTTTTAATACAAATTAAATACCTCTTAAGGAGATTTTGCGTCAATCTGTCAATTTACAGATTAGTTATTTTGCAACTATCATTAAACTTTCATAAAATTTACAAAATCTATCATCCATATATGTAAATTTCGTCTTTGTTAGTATTTTAAAAGTTCTTTTAAAACTCTCTGTATTAGAATCATATATCATTTGTAAGTTTATATAAGAAAATATAACATGAATGCATGTGTTCATGTGACAAAAAACTTCACACACTTTGTTCTTTTTAAAATTTATTTCATCATTCTCATTTCATTTGGCATTTTATCTGTAAATATGAAAGCGTGAGAGAGAAAAAGGGTCCGTCACACACGAGTGGTATCATTTGAATAAAGCCACGAAAAAACAATATTTGGATAAACTGTTCTGTAAATGTCAAATGCCAAAAATAATGCATCTGACTCTTAGAGATGTGCGTCAACGTAAATATAATACATAATGAAGTGTTATTTACACTGTGGAAGCTGGGGAATTGTCCCCACCACTTTTTGAAAGCATTTCTAAAAAAAAGTTTTGAAACAGTTTTTGACATGAAATACTAAATAACCTAACAAATGAAAATGCTTTGAGAGGTTTATCATCATGTAATGCATGTTAAATATAGAAGAAACTTTGTCAAAAACAGATATTTTGCTAAAGAAAAGAAGCTGCTGATTCCTGCATTATGTTCTGCTGTATTTTTTTAGACATTTCCTCCAGAAATTGGTGCAGAAAGTCTCCCAGACCCCCGACTCACATTCAGCACTGAACGTTTCTTGAAAATCCTGTTAAATATATCTTCTCATCTTGTTCTCCTGAACCCAATATTGTGCATCCTCACACCCCTAATCTGAGCCTGTATGTCCCCAACACGCTTTAAAACAAAGTGACGCCCTTGTACATTTGTATATTAATATATAAATAAAAAACATTTTAAGAAAAAGCTTGTATTTATGTTTCCTTTCAGCTTGTAAAGTTTCCTTCTGATTTGGGTAAAGTTGGTGGGAAAGCCTGTTTTTGACTGTGGTGTCTCGCAGTAATGGAAGTACATTTAGACCAAGTACTGCGCTTGAGGTACTTGTACTTTTGATGCTTTAAGTACAATCTGCAGGCAGTACTTGTGTACTTTGAGTGCAGGACTCGCTGTTACTTCCTGGTATCTCAGCAGTGACAGATGTGGAGCAGCTCTTCAGTGGAAACAGAGGCAGCGGCTGTGGGGGGGCGGGGCTAAACCGCATCTGGATGAAAAACATCTGGACTCTCTCTCTGCTTACTGGAGCGTCTCTGCCGAGGACCGAGCGACGGACCGACGGACCCGACGCCTGTGTGTTTGCCCGGCTGACTTTGCCCGCAGATGATGGCTCGGTGCTGGACGATCCTCGTCCTCCTGGCTGCCGGTGAGTGCTGCCTGATCTCCGGGCTTTTCTCTCCCTTTCCCCCGGAGCTGTGTGCGGAGCTCCGGAGGGCCAGAGAGGGAGAGAGGGGATGTATGGAGGGAGAGGGGGGGGCGTTTTGTTTTGGAGAGAGCTGCTAGTATTCACGTCGTTTTTATAAGTAAAAGTACCAATAAGTACTGCAGGACAAGTAAAAGTCCTGCCATCAAATACTAATAAAGTAAAAGTACACAAGTAGGCCTATTCACAATCTTTTTATTTAAGTAAAAGTACAAGTAGGCACACCAAAATGTTAAAGTACTCCAGGACTAGTGAAAGTCCTGCTTTCAAATCCTACTGAAGTAAAAGTACACAAGTGGTCACAGCAAAATTTAGTTAAAATATCAGCAGTACATGTATCAGCTTTACGTAGTAAAAGTACTGGTTGTGCTGCAAAATGTCTTCTGTGGCTGTTATTAGATTATTATTGGAGCACCAATGTTAGTTTATACAGTTAGCCAGTTTTTACTGCTTTAAATATAGTACAACTACAACACTGTAAAAGTTGTAAAAGTCCTGCTTTCAAATCCTACTTAAGTAAAAGTACACAAGTATTCACACCCTTTATAGTTCCCATGAAACAGAAACCGGATTGCTGCTTGCTTCCAGATATTTACGTCTTTCCTGTAAAAGGACCACAATGTTAAAGTACTCCAGGATTAGTAAAAACAAAGCCCTGCTTTTAAATCCTAAAAGTATTCACAGCAAAATGTAGTTAAAGTATCAGCAGAAAAATTAAACAAGTACCAGCTTCATCTAGTGAAAGTACTGGTTATAATAATAGTAATAAAAGTAGTCTGTGACTGATGCTTCAATGTTAGTTTATACTATATATATTTAACTAGTTCTAACTACTACAGTTAGCTAGTTGGGACTGCTTTTACGTACAGTTAGCTAGTTGGGACTGCTTTTACGTACAGTTAGCTAGTTGGGACTGCTTTTACGTACAGTTGGCTAGTTGGGACTGCTTTTACGTACAGTTGGGACTGCTTTTACGTACAGTTGGGACTGCTTTTACGTACAGTTGGGACTGCTTTTACGTACAGTTGGGACTGCTTTTACGTACAGTTGGGACTGCTTTTACGTACAGTTGGGACTGCTTTTACGTACAGTTAGCTAGTTGGGACTGCTTTTACGTACAGTTAGCTAGTTGGGACTGCTTTTATGTACAGTTAGCTAGTTGGGACTGCTTTTATGTACAGTTAGCTAGTTGGGACTGCTTTTACGTACAGTTAGCTAGTTGGGACTGCTTTTACGTACAGTTGGGACTGCTTTTGCGTACAGTTAGCTAGTTGGGACTGCTTTTACGTACAGTTAGCTAGTTGGGACTGCTTTTACGTACAGTTAGCTAGTTGGGACTGCTTTACGTACAGTTGGGACTGCTTTACGTACATCTGGGACTGCTTTACGTACAGTTGTGACTGCTTTACGTACAGTTGTGACTGCTTTACGTACAGTTGTGACTGCTTTTGCGTACAGTTAGCTAGTTGTCACTGCTTTTACGTACAGTTGTGACTGCTTTACGTACAGTTGTGACTGCTTTTGCGTACAGTTGTGACTGCTTTATGTACAGTTGTGACTGCTTTACGTACAGTTAGCTAGTTGTGACTGCTTTATGTACAGTTGTGACTGCTTTTGCGTACAGTTAGCTAGTTGTCACTGCTTTTGCGTACAGTTAGCTAGTTTTGACTGCTTTACGTACAGATGTGACTGCTTTATGTACAGTTAGCTAGTTGTGACTGCTTTACGTACAGATGTGACTGCTTTATGTACAGTTAGCTAGTTGTGACTGCTTTTACGTACAGTTGTGACTGCTTTATGTACAGTTGTGACTGCTTTTGCGTACAGTTAGCTAGTTTTGACTGCTTTACATACAGTTGTGACTGCTTTACGTACAGATGTGACTGCTTTATGTACAGTTAGCTAGTTGTGACTGCTTTTACGTACAGTTGTGACTGCTTTACGTACAGTTGTGACTGCTTTACGTACAGTTGTGACTGCTTTTGCGTACAGTTAGCTAGTTTTGACTGCTTTACATACAGTTGTGACTGCTTTATGTACAGTTAGCTAGTTGTGACTGCTTTTACGTACAGTTGTGACTGCTTTACGTACAGATGTGACTGCTTTATGTACAGTTAGCTAGTTGTGACTGCTTTTACGTACAGTTTTGACTGCTTTACGTACAGTTAGCTACTTTCAACTACTAAGTGTACAGTTAAAAGGTTTTAACTACTTTATGTACAATTTAACAATTTGTGCCACTGAAATGAACGGGGCCCCGCTTCCAACGCTAAACCCAGTTCTCTTTATACATCCATGGTTATTTCACTCAAAACCACAAATTTCAACCTCATTATGGCAATCCAGGTTTTTTTTAAATTAATCATGTCTGCTTCTGCTGCAGCAGTTGGAAATAAAATCAGCTGTTCATGGAGACAACCACCAATATGGCCACCATATGTGGATGGATAACAATATCATGGTAGACAAGTTAGAGTAGAAGCTTCTGTTAATGTAGCATTTATTGGGGCTGATACTGAAGGCAAACTGGGTGTTAAACAACAACAGCCTAACAACAGTGAAGTGTACACAGTCTCTGGGGTTGAAGAGCAGAGATAAAGTCTGTATTACGTCCCTGTATATAACATATCTATATACTGTACGATAGTTACCATGTTCCAGCAAAGACAAACGCAAAGCTGGAAGAACACTAAAATTCCATTGTATGATGTGGCAGCAAGATTTCTCTTCACTGGAACTGAGAGGTCAAAACAAAATCAAAACCCACATACTTTTCACCATAAAATAAACACAAACCTTGCAGGCAATGAAATCATGTTTTCAACTCAAAATGTTTTCTTTGAAAACACCAGATCTGTTCACACTGCAGCTTTTTTCACTAACTACTGAATTTCTATTAAAAGGAAAAAGATAAAGAGATCTTTATTATCCATTTCTGGAAACCTGTCTTTGGCTTCACCAGATCCATTAAAAACATTAAACATCAAATAGACATAACACAGGACACATATACAATACATTTAAACACAGAAACCAAAAGGAGCTTCAAGTAGCAGTACCAGTTATCTCTTATGAATTAATCAAAGCAATTGCACAAGGGATAAAATAATTTTTAAAAAGGTTTTTTGTTACCCTGGGTAGTCTACCCTATAACGCCTTCCTGAGGGGAGCTTGTCAAATTCACTAAACAGGGGATGTGAAGGATCCCCCGCAATTTGTTCGCTCAGCTGTCTCTGTGGTTTACGTTTGATTTTCCCAGCCATATTCACAATCCTGGTCAATTTGGACCTATTCTTAGCACCAAGATTACCATACCATGCTGATATGTTGTACGTTAGAACACTTTCCACGAGGTTTCTGTAGACCGACTCTAGGGTATTTTCACTTTCAGAGAAGCTGCTCAACTTCCTCAACAAATACATATAGCCTTTTTATAGATATAGTCAGAGTTTGCAGTAAAACTCAATCTACTATCAAGTAGGGTGCATAAGTATTTAAAGTCCTCCACAATGTCAACAGGACGGTCATTAACGTTTATTGTGTTTAGGCAAAGTGGGATGTGATTACTGCAGATTACCAACTCCTTAGTTTTACTGGTATTTATGACTAGAGCACTGTTTGAACACCAAAGTCAGCCGGTCCACCGCTTTACTCCAGATTGAAACATCTCAGCAGCTGTTGGATGGATTGTGATCAAACTTGGCCTTCACTTTTCATCTACCGCCATCATCAGGTCAACATGTTAACGTGTCAACACTTTACTGTGTGACCGAATACCTGCAGAACTGATGACATTCCCATCACCCTCAGCTGCCCGCTGTGTTTACTGCTAATTAGCTAATGTTAGCATGCTAACAGGCTAAACTAACATGATGAACATGGTGAACATTATACCTGCTAAACATGTTAGCCTTGCTGTTGTTAACTGCTGCTTCTCAGTCGTACACCGTATAAAAGAAGTGGGCGTAGCCGCCGTGACGTCTACCGTCAATCGTTTAGAAGCCTCCAGTTTGGTAGTTTGGCATCGCCATCTTGTTTTGTTTTTCTTTTTGCAACAAGGCACCAGACGTGACCATATTTGGGCGATAGGGTGGCGCTAACTAGCTTGGTAAGCAGTGGTAAGTGCCTCAGTAATTCACATTAACTGTGATATTAGCTGGGATGCTAACTAGCATCAAACGGGCTTAAAACAAAACGTACTTTCTGAAAAATGAGCAGCCGACTCCTGAAAATCTTTTTCAACGGCGCTGGTTAAATGAACACAAGGTAGCCTCCCCTGCTTCCTGGTCTCTGTTCCTCTAAATGGGACCATAATTTACTAAATGAACATCACGCTGTGTTGAAGAAGACTTGAAACTAGCGACTAAGACCATAAACTCATCAGGAAAGTGTTTACTGAGGGAATAAATCAGCTGACAAGTAGCAACATTTTCTCAGAGACTTCTTTGTGCAGCCGGTGGAGTCGCCCCCTGCTGGCTGCTGGAGAGGACGCAGGTTTAATGTTTCACTCTTCAGGCCGGGAGGTTGCTGTTTGGTCTCAGTACAGCCTGTCTGTCCGTCTCAGCTCCAGTGAAGTGTGATTTTTAACTAAAGTGACTAAATGAATTAACAGAGGAACAGGGAGTGTGGTTAAAAAGCAACGTATTATCTCACATCCAACAAAGAGCCAATGTATCGCGCACACACACACACACAGGGATGTGGTTAAAAAGCAACGTATTATCTCACATCCAACAAAGAGCCAATGTATCGCGCACACACACACACACAATCATGTTTTCATCACATTCGGGCACATTGGCCTACATTCATTCCCTGGAGACTTAAACCTAACCCTGACCTTAAACCATGTCTTCACCCTAAAATCTAATGATTTACTTAATGGGGACTTTGGGGCATTTTGTCCCCATAAGGAAGGCGAGTACATTGATTTCTGTCCCCACAACATGAGTAATACTTGCTCACACTGGCTTCTTGGCACTGTCTTAAGACACCGGAGAAGAGGGTGACTGGCACTGACAGGAAGTGTGTGTTGTTGGGTGTGTGTGAGCGTTTTATTCATGCTAATGAGGACAGTAAGGTGACGTGGTGATGGCCTGATGACTCTGGCCTCACACACTCACTCTATTCATCACCGTGAACACAGCCGAGGTCGTGCTGAGGTTATTATCATCTAATAAATATCTGTTCTGTCTGCCGTAAGAGCTCAGTCACACCAGGAAGTGGCACAAATTTGATGTACTTGTACTTAACTTTAAGCTACTTAATACTTATACTTTACTACGTTTCAGAGGGAAATATTGTACTTTATACTGTATTACAGCTTTAGTTACTTTTCAGATAAAATTTTTTATAAAGAACACCTGCAATTTGTTTGTAAAATGAGGCATTATTAAGGGTTAGACCGTAAGTGTATGTGGTCGCCATGGGGTCATCTGTTATTCACGTTAACTGGGATATTAGCTGGGATGCTAACTAGCAACAAACAGGCTTAAAACAAAACGTACTTCCTGAAAAATGAGATTAGTTTAGTGTGTTTAGCATGCTAACATTAGTAAATTAGCAGAGGTGTGGACTCAAGTCACATGACTTGGACTCGAGTCAGACTTGAGTCACAAAAATTATGACTTTAGACTCGACTTTACAAAATCAAAGAAGACTTGCGACTCGACTTTGACTTGAACAGCAATGACTCGAGACTTCACTTGAGTCTCTTGACTCGAGCTGACTTGACACTAAACTATGATATAAACTTGCGCAGCGCATCAACATAGCGCTCAATCAGACTGGAGCGTGCGGCTTCCTCCAGCAAGAGGGAACAATCGCCGACCGCCCGAAGCGCTCGGCCGTTCCGCGATCTCCTGTTCCTGGCCCTGTACGCCTCAGCGAACAAGTTAACAAGTTAATTAAGATCAAACGATAATAGCGCCGGCTGCTGCTTAAAGTGAATAATGTTGGATTATTGTTTCTTATTTCATGGGCTATTTGGGATTTTTGAGTAATGCATATATAGAAGCCTAGTTTTTAAAGTAGAAAGTATTACATTTCAATAGTTTAATGTTTCCTAAGGCAATAAGATATCCTGTTAAATAATTGTGATCTCAATATTGACCAAAATAATTAGCAGCCCTACATGAACATTTAATTTAATTCATGAAATTTGTTGTGTGAAACTGCCCCTCTGCCTTCTCCCTGTACAGGCTAATGCTTCATTCAATACATTGTTTTATTTTTAACTGGAAAAAACTTTTTAAATGGTTTTTACATTTGGTGAAGAGCACATTATGACTTGTTTAGGACTCGAAACTCAAAGTTTAAGACTTGAGACTTGACTCGGACTTGTAAAACGATGACTCGGTCCCACCTCTGCAAATTAGCAGTAAACACAGTGTAGAGCTGAGGCTGATGGGAATGTCATCTGTTACATGTTACAGGGGAACATGAAGATCTGAACCATGTTTCATCACAATCCACCCAGCAGCTGCTGATGTTTTAGTCTGGAGTCATGTGGAGCACCGGCACACGTTGCATGGTCTACTTTGACACATCAGCGGTGTTGTCGCCTAAAACTAAGAAAACTTAAACGTTAAACATCACTAAGAGGGTACCCGGGGCGTCAAAAAGCGACGCCAAATCCAAGAGCTGTAGAGGAGCTGGTGGGTGGGGTCAGGCTAGCTGTTCCCCGTTTCCAGTCTTTATGCTAAGCAGCTGCTGGCTGTAGCTTCATATGAGCGCAGCATCCGTCTGAACATCTGACTCTGAGAGAGGAAGAGAATCAGCTAGTTTCCCCCAAACTTTCCTTTAAACTGACTGAAGGCAGCGGACGTGAACCGAACGTCTGCACGACAAACACACACGCCCAGATAGGGAGGGCCGTCCGCCGAGCAGCGTGGAGTGCTAAGATTTCCCATGAGCCTTTGAGGGTGGAGCGTTGGATGCTAAACTTGGCTCTGAACGCCGCTCACTTCTGGCTTCAATTTATTCCTGGAGGCACACATGTGCACGCCTGTGCTGATTCTAATTAAAGTGAGCTTTTTGCTTCTGCAGCTCTTTCACTTTTCTCTTTCCTTTGTCTGCAACTCTGTTTGGAAGAAACATCTGGAATAACTTCAGCTGTGTGTGTGTGTGTGTGTGTGTGACAGAGTTAATGAAGTGTGTTTATGTGCACAATCCCGTATGTGTATTTAAAGTGTATATAATTATAATGCAATATGGTTGAATTTGTGTGTGTAATTCAGTGCATGTTTATGCATGCGATACTTCTGTGTGTGTGTGTGTGTGTGTTGGGGTGTGTGTGTGTGTGTGTGTGTGTGTATTGGGGGGTGTGTTTGTGTGTGTGTGTGTGTGTGTGTGTGTGTGTGTGTGTTGTTGTGTTTTGGTTTAACTGTCATTTCTGTGTCATCTGGGTCTGATCACTGCTGTTGTTATGATGTGGCAGAGCGTCACACACACACGCACACGCACACGCACACGCATGCACACAGCAACACACACAGATACACAAACACACACACAGAGAAAGTGTTTTGTGTTTCTTGCTGAGAGTCTTGAGAGGCCACATCCTGCTGCACAGTCTCAGCTGTTCGCTGAACGTGGCAGCAGAAACAGAGCGGTGAATCTGTGTTGCCTTTAGCTTCCTCTGTGATCACTCACTACAGGTCGATGAAGCAGCAGCTTATCACGACACATTTTCAGGTTTTTAGTTGGGCCGTGACCTCTAATGGCAGATGAATGATATTTTCCAGGAAGCTCTTGGAAAAGAGATTTTTAACCTCAATCTGTTTTTTTTCTGGTTAAATAAAGGTGAAATAAAGAACAAACTTTTCTTTTCTCCAGTTTCATGTGCTTGCTGTGAGGTTAACGTGTCCACCGTGACAGAAACTAGACCTCTCTCTCTCTCTCTCTCTCTCCCCCCCCAGCAGGGCTTCCAGCTGCCGTCCAGTCTTTCAGCCACCTGAGCTTCAACCTGTGTAAGTGGTGCGAGGTGTCCAGTCCGGTGTGTCGAGACAGCGTCTGCTTCAGTAACTGCAACCTGTCCTCCTTCTGCAACGTCATCGAGGAGCTCTGCATCGCCATATGGTGAGTGGATGTGATGCACTCACATAGGAAAAAAGACCCTATTTAAAATAAGCATACATTAAAAAAAACAGACATAATCACTCCACAGAGTCAGCAACCTGTTTGTTGCTAGAAAACATAAAACAGTTACTTGTCAAAGGTAATGTGGTAGGCGCAGTGTTCCTGGACTTAAAGAAGGCATTTGATACGGGAAACCACAACATTTTAATTTCAAAACTCTCAATGTTAAACTTGTCAAAAACGGTCATTATCTTGGTTTGACTCTTATTTAAAGGGTCGTGAACAGTGTGTTGTAATTAATAACATCAAGTCTGCTTTCAGCAAAATCGAAACATGACTCTGTGTTGGGTCCCATTCTTTTTAGTTTATATATCAACGATTTGCCAGATGCATGTGCTGATATAGGTCTTCAGATTTACGCTGACGATACAGTCGTCTATGTATCTGGCAAAACCTGTGATGATGTTGCAGATAAGCTAACCAATCAGCTTGGCTGTCTTGTCAGCTTTTTAATAGAAAAACAGATACTTTGAAACTAAACATCAAGAAAACAAACAGGAGGCATCAAGCCAGGTGAGCTTTTTGAACCAGAAGTACCAGAAGTGATGTATCTGGGGATAATTTTAGACTCCCAGTTAAACTTTAAAAGTCGCACTAAAAAGATTTGCAAAACGATTAAGGCTAACCTCACCTGTTTTAAGATGATAAGAAAATGCTTGACATTTGATTGCGCCTTGATGTTTTTAAATGATACTTTCTCATCTGTCTTATGGTTTAACTACCTGGTCCCAGGCTAATCAGTCTGTGATTAAATCTATATAGAGTCTTTACAATCAAGCCTTGAAAACTCTGGTCGAAAAGCAAGTCAG
Organism: Micropterus dolomieu; assembly: GCF_021292245.1. Classification (NCBI taxonomy): domain Eukaryota; kingdom Metazoa; phylum Chordata; class Actinopteri; order Centrarchiformes; family Centrarchidae; genus Micropterus; species Micropterus dolomieu. Next base: position 5,522 of record NW_025742366.1, on the reverse strand, counting down.
GTACCATCGCTGTCCCATTTTAAGCAAATACAAGATTTTAAGTTTTGCAAACTTTATTGATTTTCATTATGTAAAGCTTGTATTTAAATGTTTAAATGGACGTGCTCCTCAGCCTCTATGTAAGTACATTAAGATCCACCAGAGCAGCTTCAAATGGCGACTGTAAAGTTTCATTTTGCAAAACTTCTTTTGCTCAGACGGCCTTTTCTGTGAAAGGAGCAAAGTCTTGGAACTTGCTACCTAATCACTTAAACTGCTGCAAACTTCACCACTTTTAAAAGAGAGGCCAAGTCCTGGTTAGTTCAGCAACAAACGTGTACTTACTAACCCTAACCCTGTAGTTAGCATTACATGTTTTTAATGTATTTTGATTTACGCATTTTACCTCCTTTTATCTTGTTATATTGTAATGTCATAATCTTTGTATTTTCTTTTTTCTGTCATTACTGTTTTAATGTTTTATTTCTTTAAAAGCCCTTCAAGGGACAGGTGTTGCAAATTAGCAATTGCTAAAAACACTACGGTGCACACATTGGATTGCTATTTATCTATGTTAGATGTATCGTTCCCTAATAAAAATAAACTAAAAAAAAACATTTAGCATCCAAACATACAATTTATGATCTAAATATGTTCTATTTACATGTTTGAAAGGGGGTAGGATGAAGTAAAACTTATATACTCCTAGCCCTTTTAATCTCTAAATAATTAACTAATAATTAGCATAATTTAATGTGCACAGTACAAAATTATTCAATCAATTCGTGCACCCACTGACTATATATTCACACTCCCCACCTACACCTGGATCCCTGAGGGGAAAAAAACAAAAAAAACCCCGACAAACTAAAAACCCTGTTAAAACCTTTCTTTGTCTCTGTATTTCTTGAGTCTTTGTATCTGTTTTTAAGTTGAAATTTGACACCATATATTGCTGTACTGAAACTTCTTCTTGTGGTTCTAAAGCTGGGAGTCTTAAAGTTTGATGCCCCTCTTAATATTTTCTGTACATTGGTCGGTAAAAGCTTATTTCTTGCTTTGTACATCAGTACTGCTCTTTGAAATTCAGCCAGGTCAGTGAATTTTAAAGCTTTAGACTGTAAAAATAAAAGATTGTGTTTCAAAAAAAACAACATTATGGATTAAAAGTATTGCTATTTTCTGCAGTACTATCAAAGACACGGCACTCGCATAAAAGGCCTCTCCGTCTCAAAGTCCCGAGCTGAATTTTGGTCCCGGTACATCCCTGAATATGACGGAGTTTCACAGAGCTGCGGGTGCTCAGGTGGCAACAGTCTCCGCGGCTGCATTTGCATCTATTAGCATCTTTGCATCTTGCAACTGTTTCCCGCTGTCCCCAGTCTTTATGCCGAGAGCGCCATCAGCCTCAACATCTGACTATCTGCAAGGAATTAAATAAGCTCGTTTCCCAAAGTGTGGAACGATTCCTTTGGTGAGCGACACAGACAAACCCAGCAGGAAACAAGGACAGTGAGCAGGGGAAGGTGAAATAAAAACATTATTAAGTTCTCCTCATTTACTGTAGTAGTTATGTTTAGTCTTGTGTTGGTGGTAGTGATTCATGTCTGTCTTGTTGTTGTTTTTGTGGTGTCCAACAGAAATGCATCGTGCACTCGAGGCAGCAGAGCTCACCGCAGCTCAGCTACTTCAATATGTTGCTGATCAGCATTATGAGACATCCTGAAGTGATTTCTCTCAGCTCGCTACTGTTGCAGAAGAAAAAACACGTGACGGAACTTTTGCCTTTTTCGAATTAGATTTCACACAGTCGCTGTTCACGCTGCAGAGAGCGTGACGGCCTCTGGAGCTTTGAGCCTGTCGAGCTGTTCACTGGCATCACTTTCTTCACGACTGGAAAGTCTCTGCTCATTCGTGCTTTTGTTTGAATAACGGGTGCTGGGATCCCCCTCGCTGCTCCCCTCTCATTTCCTGTTCACGTCAGCCCACCCGACCCTCCCAGATAGCTGCAGGAAACCAGCGATAAGAAGGAACTGACAGGGAAGAAGAGAGAGGAGAGCTGGTTTATTCAGGTCAAAGTTGACCAGGAGCTGCTGAGACACACAGCAACCAAACAATAAGCTGACGTTCTCTACTAGCTGCAGTCAGACCTGCACCCACGTTAATCTGACGGTAGTTTAACACGGTTTCATGTCTGAATAAACACCAGACTCGAGTCAAACAGTCAACACACCACGTCTGAACTGAATGCTGTGGGATACCACGTTATGTCTGTGGTATCCCACATTTTTAAACTCTGATAAGATCAGAAAATCCTCTAGTGTGCCTGAGGTATAATGCACAAAGCCGTTTAACAAACCAGGAAACACTGTGAAAGAGCTGATTTGAAGGCGTCGATGAGATCGATCTTCTCAGATCAGATCAGCCCGCGAGTGTTTACATGCACATGAGTATCCTGGTTATGTGTTGTGCTTGTTAAAATCTTCAACCAAGTTCCTCTCTGTCTTCATGCCAAATGTTAAATAAATGAATATCCGGCTAAACGCTTTATGCAGCATGTGAGCACATTAAGATTTAAAGTTTTGGTTTTGTGATCATTATTGTTTGTTGTTTATCTCTGTAAATATTAGCTTATCATTTCATGTGACGACACTGAAGAAATGACCCTTTGCTCCAGTGTAAAGTAGCGAGCGTGCAGCTCGTAGAACAGTGTAAAGTAGCGAGCGTGCAGCTCATAGAACAGTGGAAAGTAGCGAGCGTGCAGCTCGTAGAACAGTGGAAAGTAGCGAGCAAAGGGTCATTTCTTCAGTGTCGTCACATGAAAAGATAGAATCAGATATTTACAAACATGTGAGGGGTGAACTCACTTTGTGAGATACTGTATATGGGAAGGGGGAAGCACCATCACAGTATCAGGAGCAACACAGGGAAAACAACTACAGTATCTTTAGCCTTGTGTCTCTCCCCCCAGTCCACTCCACCCCAATCCTCTGCCCCCTTACATGATGAACCAAGGCAGATTCAAATACAAAAACAGACCCAAAAACAGCTAACAAGCATTAAACATTCCTCTCCACTCCACCAGGAACCTCAGGACCATTACAGACACAAACCAAAAGCAGTCACACACAAAGAAATCAGATAATTATGCCAATTTTCTCCATCATCCATGACCATTTCCACAGAAATATCCAAAAGTGTACATGACGTGTGTGTGTATGTGTGTGTGTATATATATATATATATATATAATATATAATGATGTAACCAAAAAGATTTACATATAGTATACACTGTATTTAAACTAGTAAACAAGCAAACAAACACATGAAAACACAGCTGAAAGAAGAGAGGCTTTCCCTCACCGTAGCTGAGAGGCGCCCATCATTTGTAGTTGGCTCCAAAGAGGAGACGTCATTAATTAATAACAGACTCTGTGAGTGGGGGACGGCTCTGTCAATATTATTGGATATAATACTTTTAGACATTTTCCCGGGCACTGCCAAACCATATGAAGAAAAGAGCCAATGGTGTTGTCTGAGGTTTGAGATAAGACCTGTGAATACATTTTACAATTGCTGCAGGTCACGTGACTCGTTGCGTTTAGTAAAAATAAAACTAATGAACGTCTGAAACCATATTGATGGCAGCAATGATGAGGAGTCACCACCAAATCTAAACAATCCAAAAAACATTGGACGTGACAGTTTTCACTGGTGATTGTAGTGGACAACCGTGTGGATTTGTGCATTTTATATTAAATAAATTTGGAGCTACTCCAAATCTCTCAACTTCAACAGACTGCTAAAGAGACTCCATCAGAAAGGGGGTGGAAAGGTTGCTTTCTCTAAGTGCTATCCCTGACCATAAAACTGCCACCTTTTTGATCTACGAAGCTGATAACGCGGTGCCTGACTGTTAAACTGACAAAGGGACATTAACCAGCGATTAGCATTTCCCTGAACAGCCTATCAGAATCTCCTTGGATGGGGCAGGAAATCCTAAACTGCCCCCCCCCCCCATGTAGCCGTGGCAACTGACCTTGCACTGTGTTTCATTACCTCATCAAAAGAATACT
>NW_025742366.1:0-1445 GCF_021292245.1 Micropterus dolomieu | reverse complement strand
CAAAGGGACATTAACCAGCGATTAGCATTTCCCTGAACAGCCTATCAGAATCTCCTTGGATGGGGCAGGAAATCCTAAACTGCCCCCCCCCCCCACACACACACACACACACGTAACCGTGGCAACTGACCTTGCTCTGTGTTTCATTACCCCATCAAAGGGATACTCCTTGTCTCACCTGTGTGACATAACCCAGGACAGCCGAACTTTAAATAACCAAAGACTGCAGTCTCCAAAGACTCAAAGCATTAACTGTTTAATTAAATAATCTTTTAGTTACTTGATTATGTTTGCCTCTATTTGAGTAGTTATGTTACCATGTTGTTGCCATCTGATGTTGATATTAGTGCTGAAAAGAATCTAAATAAGTTACTTTTGCAGAGTTTTTATTTTCAGCAAGATTAAGGACACTCCTTCATCTTATGTGTAACCAATGCTTGTTCACAATACTTTCTCACACAATTCCTTTAGAAATGATGATAAAAAATGTCATACTATACTCTATTAATTGCTGGCTTTAATTTAAGGCTGAATAACTAAATTCCCCAGTTCCTAAGGAAAGATTGTTTGGATTAATCTAAGCTTTCCTCATGTAACCTGAGCTCCCCCAAGTGGACGAAATAAGTATTACATACCATCGTCGGAAATGCCGTTAATGTATAAATGTCACTCATTTAATAGGACCAATAATGCGACAATTGTTTTCCTGTTACCAAATGCTTAACTTAGAACGGTACAACTGTTTGACCACTGAGGTTTGATTGTGGAAAATATTTGATTATAATACGCGCAAATAGATTTTCTTTTCTTTTAGACATTAAAGTTTAGAAAGACAGTCCCTCGGGAAACCGGAAACGCCCCCTGGTGGAACCACGCCCCAGACAACAAAAGAGCGACACGCGACGTCGCCTCTTCTCTTCTCCTGGTGCTCTTGTCTTCCGCTCTGCTCTCTGGACGCTTCGGCACGCGTCCGGCGTGCCTCTCCAGGCAACGCCTAAGAGTTCGACCAGCGCAACGAAGCCTTTGTTCGCTTGAAGCTACACACGCGAAGTGCAGCGACATCGATTTTTACCTCAGTTCCAGCAACTGTACTTGTTTTATTTTCTTTCTTTCTTTTGTTTTGTTAAAGTTATCAGTCCGTTAAGTTACACTGGTCTAATTCAGGAACGACCAAGTTCCCTTTTTAAGCTTTTTTATCGAGCCAACTTCACCGAGGTCAGACCAAGCCACGTGGTCTCGCCAGCGGCAACGAAGGAAACCTGAAAACAGCCGAATTGCCAGACAGAGGACGGCCAACCCTTGAGGTTTTTCTTCAGTCAGACACGGAGAACCCCGGAGAATCCCTAACAAAAAGCCAGGATCGGGCAGCTAGCGTGGGACCCGTGCAACAGGCCAAAGCAGGCCGTCGACAAGCCGTAAGACCTAACAAACATTCTGTGGTCAGA
>NW_025742365.1:0-16813 GCF_021292245.1 Micropterus dolomieu | reverse complement strand
CTAATCAAGTCCAATCAGTATAATCAAACACAGCTGGACTCAAATGAAGGTGTAGAACCATCTCAAGGATGATCAGAAGAAATAGACAGCACCTGAGTGAAATATGAGTGTCACGGCAAAGGGTCTGAATACTTATGACCATGTGATATTTCAGTTTTTCTTTTTTAATAAATTTGCAAAAATTTCTACATTTCAGTTTTTTTCTGTCAAGATGGGGTGCTGAGTGTACATTACTGAGAAATAAAATGAACTTTTTTGATTTTTGGAAAATGGCTGCAATGAAACAAAGAGTGAAAAATTTAAAGGGGTCTGAATACTTTCCGTACCCACTGTGTGTGTGTGTGTGTGTGTGTGTACACACACACACACACACACACACACACACACACACACACACACACACACACACACACACACACAGCCTCTTACCTCACCTTTGAGTAAATGATCTTTAAAACATCAGAACTGTTTGAATTCCTCACACTCTAAGAAGATCACTTTAGAGCCACGGGATGTTGAATCTGCCCCAAAATGCTTCAACAGCAAAATGGAGATTTCAGCAATTTCCTTCCAGGATTCACTGCTGGACTGTGGCAGCACCTGTTGGTTTTACAAAATATGGCCTTGCCACTGTGCTTAAACATACAAACAGGGCTGTCTCAAAAACATGCCTGTTGATTGCATTGCCCTTTTTTTCATGCTCTTTTCCTCACCAGAGAAGCTAAGAACATGGCTAAAGACGTGAACGACACCCTGGTGGAGATGATCAAAACAGAGCTTCAGGTAGACCAACTGGATGCCATGAAGAGACTGGCGGGGCTGAGAGAGGACAAACGCTACTTACAGGACATCTGGGGCTGACGGCGGATGGCGAGATAAGGGCATTTTGCTGCATTCACTGGACTTTTTATTTTTTTATTTTTTTCCCCAGCTAAACCTTACAAAAAAGAAAGAAAGAAAAATTCAGCCTGCTCAGCTATAACCTCTAGAACCTTAAAACTGTGGGATGCTGAAGCCTAGATTTGCTTTACACCACCAAATGCTGCCTAGATAGAATGTACCATACAGACCCAGGGATATCGGTTCACTACATCATCTTGGGCTTTGCTGTTTGAACAAAAACGACCTTGGTCAGGTCAATAGTGCCGGAGATTGGTCCTGGTGTGTGAAAATGCTTTTAGAGCAGACAAGCCTCCTCCATTCGTCCTGTGTGGTGGAAAAGTCATTTACTTCTGATGGAGTGATTTTGATGGGACTCAGAGTGGAAGATCACTCCAACCCAGATGGAAACAACACAGCAATCTGTAGTTCTTCAACAGCACACACACAGTAAATTGTTTATTGTCATTCAGGAGGAAATAAACAATTTTTGAGTTATTTTTGTGTTTGGAATATTCCAAACTACCTGAATGCACCACAGTTTCTACCTCTGAAATCATGACCCAAGTATCATGTAGTATTGTCACATTTGCATCCAAAACACTGTGGTACTTTTTATCCTATTTTGGAGATAACGAAGACAGATTCTAATCTATGTGATCCTACAAAAAAATTTTTTATGTGAAGTCCTTAGAGATGAGGAAAGCTTTCAGTGATTTATCATTACACTGTGTTAAATGAGTACAGAGGGTGTGAATCTCCTTATAATGCACAGCTGAAAAAGTATCTAACCAACTTTGTTTTGTCTGCCCCAGCTGCCAGAGACTGTGACTTTTCAAATTCCTCCAAGCCCGACTAAAATCTCCCAAATTGTGGTTAGAACAAACACAACTGTGCCTTGTGTGATCAGGAATTAAAAGACATTTCAGCTGTAAACTCCTGTGGTCTACTGCTTTTCTTTTAGTGTGCACACAAGTGTGTTTGTAGATGACCTTGCACACACATGCATTTGAAGCGCGTGAGTGAGAATGAGGGGTAAGTTTTCTTGACATATTCAAGAGGCAATGGATTTCATTTGGGAACTAATCAACTCTGACTGACGGGGAGTGATTGTTTTATTTAAATTTAAAGATAATTTGATTGTTAAAGGTGACCTTGGTGAGGAGATGAAGGCGTATTCTGCTAATTGAAGACTTTTTGCGATGGGCTTCCAGAGCCCCAGAGAGAGCTTCTCAGAATTAAATCTTCTAACGGCAGCCTTTTTTATTTGTCCTCTTGTAGGGAGGGGAGAGAAAAACATGTTTACAATCTCTGCCGCCTGTGCCGTAGATGACACCCTCATTCGCTACATTTTTGAGCCGAGTAAACAAAACATTCACTGTCGCCGAAAACAATCCCTGATGGTGAATAATTGGTTTAATACAGTGTAGTGGAAGGTAAAGCCGTCCTCGTGTTTGTCCAGGCGGAGCCGGGTGCATCTCCTCGTCCTCATCACTCAGTGTCCTGCTGCTTCGCCGAGTCAACAGGAGCAGAGGAGGACAAAATCAAAATAATGATGCTGTGTGTGCCTAACAGCACCACCGATCATCTCACACATGATGGTAAATTTAATGCAAGACTCCACTTTGGTGATGGAGAAATGACAACAACTTGCATGTATGCTCTAACAAGAAGAAATGTTTCAGCAGAGTGGAGTGAGCATTATCAGTTAACAATTTTAGAACCGTGACATATACTTTGAGCTGTACTTCCCTTATTTACCTACCCTATTAACATGCCCTCATCTCCATTGGAAAAATGACCTCAGCCATAAGATGGAGAGCCTGCCGGATGCTTATGTCACCCTGTCCAGCGACGACCTAGGACTGATCTGATGTTTTAAATTATGTCTTCATAATTAAAAAGGTTCACAGTGGCGGTTTTGTTCCACAGCAAAGCGAAAGAAAGGGCCGAGGAGATTGTCAGGAATAAATCAGAGCGCTGCAGGTCAGTGCGACCGCAGAATAGTAGCACCTCCGTGATAGATACCCCTTGTTAAGAATGGCTTAAATGAAGCAGAAAGATGTGTGCTGAAGATAATGACTGTTATTATGGACGTGTTGAGTGAGCCAAGTGGGGAGATGCGCTTTATGTCAACGAGCGCAGAGATTTTTTAGGAAGACCTGCTTAACATTCGGCTTCTTGGTGCAGAAAGTACAAGCAGGGATGATGAAACGCTCCCTCCCTCAGCTCTGCGAGGAACTGTGCCTTAATTAGGCGAGTGACAATATCTCCGATTCAGTTGGCTTTGGTCTGCAGATATGACTGCAACGTAGTGGTCGTTAAGGAGTAAACAACACAAGTAGAAGTGTTTGTCCCTTATGACAAAGCTTTGGGCCATTCAACTTTGCAAACATGTATGTAACTATGTGTGTGCATGTTGCAAAAGGCAGGGAGGGTAATAGGAGGTGCATAGTTTTTTCAGTTCAACTCAAAAATGGATGTTTCCATTTGATCAATTTCCATTAAATCTAAGCCAGCCTTACTGGATCACCATTGAAAGATGACAACATAATTTGTCCATCTTTTGCACAATCCCTGTTGTGGGTTCCCAACATTGCAGCTTCTATAAAAAGCATTCCCTTTGAAAGCTGTACTACTGTGGAGAAAGTCTTGTCGCATTAGTGCGGACAGCTTCATCTTCTCCAAGTTCTTCTCTCACATGCATTATGTCATTAAAAAGGACACTTCCACTCTGTCTCTGTTGTTCCCAGTCTGCAGTCACTGACTCAGGAATGTCAACTCAGCTCTTTGATGTGGCATGGATGACAAGCCTCACACACACACACACACAGATACACACTGAGCGACACAGTCAGCCTGCTCTCCGGAGTCCCAGCTGTGCACAAACACTTTAACTTCAGCATCTGTCAGGAGTGCTGGAGGAAAATCTATGTTTCTCTAAAAAGGCTGCAGCGCTTCTATTGAGTTTCCTGTTTTCACGGCAAGATACCACCGTTGTTCTGGTCTCTGTTTATTGATGGAGCGGGAGAGATACCCCTGCTTCCAATTCGGGAGAACAAACATTTGCTGTAATTGATGCTGGCAGGAGGAGAAAGTATTCAATAAGAAAGCATTGCTCTCCCGGGGGGCTTTAAAGAAATATTTCTGTTAGATTCAACTGGCCACGGAAACAATACTGTAAAAAATTTCAGAATAACTTGAAACAAAATCACATGTTACCTGTTAAGACAGATTCCCCGCACCAGTCAGGTACTGTCTGTCCACGTGAATTAAAAAATATAATGTAGAAACTGCTTAGCTCATCAAATGTATAAATTATGTTTCAGCGACGGATGCACTTTCTGTCTCCATTAGTCAAAGAAATATAAAAAAAATTGCTTGGGTATTTTCAAACCTACAAACGATGGATGAACACTTAGCAGAATTTATAGCCTCCTCACTCCTCGCAGCCATAATGACTTATGCAAATTGTAGGTTAAGTGCTGAGATGAGACTGTTCAGCAAAGAGAAAAGGGGATGCACATAAGACCAAGATGGAAGGATAAACTGTGCATTTGACATTTGCTTTTTTTATGTGTTGTGTGGGATATGCTAAATGCGTGTTGCCATGGAGCTCAATCAATACATACAACTCTGGAGATATCTCTATATAAAGATGCACATGAAGAGGTCTTGTGAAAATAAAACAGATTCTCCACATGCTTTGTCATAGTGCAACTGAACAATAACTGTGGAGATACATATTTTGCACAAAGAGACATTAAAATAACAAAATATCCAAATTAAGTTCTAAGAAACTAGTATAATTACACCACGAGTGCAAAAAATTGCCGTTTCGGTCATTTTTTATTAAATCTGACAGGCCTTCTTGTCTTTTTCGAGGCATCTGAAAGGTAATGAAAATGTTTTCAGCCAAAGTCTTTTCATCATCCTCTTGATAAAAACTCCACCGTGGCACCAGTGACTGTCCTAATCTTACCCGGTGCCTGATAAGCAGCCGTGAGCGTCTGGTGAGTGGGGCTCATCAGTGGCAGATTAATGTCCAGCTGTACACCCCGCACCACGCTGTGAAAGGGATGAACAACGGGAGGCAGAAAGTAGAATGACATTGTAAAGAGGGAAAAATTAACTGTTAGGACAGGGAAATTGGGTAAAATATATAGGAGCATTGAGAGAGGCATATGAAAACGATTTTCCCATGAGGAGAGAGAGATGAGCAGATAAGGGTGGTGAGGATAAAATGGTGAATGACAACAGGTACAGCTAAGAGTGCAACAGGAAAATGTAAGAGGTCTCTGACTCTGAATTTATTACTGTGCTTTCAGTGCAGTGGGAGGTGAACCAGGGTGAGTTACAACATCACCTGACCCTTTTTCAGATTTGACTCCTGCAGAGATGGCCTCAGAGTCACCCCACAACACACACACACACACACACACACACACACACACACACACACACGACATTAATAAAAAGGGTTCAAAAGAGGAATGTAAAAAGTTTATACCTTCATCAAACACCAAACGTGGAAAAGAGGTGATATATAGTCCCTGAGGCAAAAGAATGCATTAAGGATGTATTTAAAAATGAGCAACTGTTTGTGTGATTAATCATCTTCCCACAATGTGACAGCCCATGTGCATGTAATGGGACATCTGGGATTTCGCTCAGTAATTACTGTTTTATTGAAAAATCTATATGTACGAAGAGCAATTACATAGGTTACAGCATAAACTGTTTGTCCTGCAGTATATCAGTGTTCAAGGCAAATCCTGTATCAACAGAGGAATAATGTTTTCTGTCCATTTGAGAGATTGGGCATTAAATGAATCTGATACACAGAGATATACACATGTATTAAAAGTGGAGATTAAAACTGCATAACCACTGGGAAAACTAACTATTGTACTATTAAAGTACCATTAAAAAAACAGACTTTGAGTCCACCTGAAAAATAAAGTTTTAAACTACTTGGCTACAGTTTGTTAGTTTGAGAGTCCGGTTAAATGAATATACAGTCTACACTGAAGTCTGGCAACCTCACAGTGACAAGACGACTTCAAGAAGTTACTGCTGCCGGCCAAGAAATAGTCTGGCACTTAAACCACAACTTGCAGTTTTTACACTTCTGTTTTTGTTCTGATTAAATAAAAAGTATATCGTGTGTTCATTTGTGAGCTTTAGAGGTGCTGGGAGTCAGAACTGTTTCTCCCTGCTTTTAGTCTTTATGCTAAGCTAACAGTCTCCAGGCTGTGTCTTCATTTACAAAGTGTGAGGTTTCTTTTTCAACACTGAGCAGATATAAGCCGGACAAATTTAAGTCAAATATTTACTCCTTTTTAGGTGTTGCGGTCTCCACCAACTAAAGACTTGATCTTTAGCTGCTTAGTAACTCCACTGTGTTTGCCAGCCAGCTAGCGAGGCACTAACTTTGTGTCGTTTGATTCTGCGCAGGTGTCGACCATTGGGTTTATGAAAACTTTTTGGGTGAAAACAGCTGCCGTCTATTACAAGATACAAGACTGAAGAGGGGAACCAAAACACTAAAGTTGCACCATAAAACCAAACAGTGAGCTGAAAGAGGCTAACGCCAACCGTAGAGCTGAGGGGAACTTCTGAGTTGGGTTTATAATCCACGGTGGATTCATCACCGCGAGCCACTCCTATCACATTATACGCTGTCATTTCATACATTAACATAAAAAAACTGATTAGTGCATTATCTAAACCCAACCAACTTTATAAATACATAAACACAAAAGCATACAGTGCCCGTAAGACATTTCAAGTTAGTTTAACTTGGAAAAGTAATGTTCATCTGCTGCTTTAAAATGCAAGTTAACTCAACTTAAAATTGCCTTTGTTTCAACTCACAAATTCAAGTTCTAGTTGTCTCAATGTTGTTTTTAGTTAATTTGACTTTTTATAACTTGTTTCAACTTCATTCTTTGAGTTAAAACATATTATACTTTATATTACATATATTTTACTTTATCAGTGCAAGGAAACACAACAAAAAGAGAAAACTATTTGACTATCCTATTACAAAATGCATTACATCAAATGATCAAACTACGGCACACACACACACACACACTCACTTAAGGACCTATTTTTTTCCCAGAGAACCATTATACTGGAGTTTGATCCAGATCCAGTGATTAAAAAGAGCTTAAACAAGGCAGTTTTCTTTTGGAGCCGGGATGGTGCTACAATACACCGCCACGGCTGTTGCTAAGTAACTGGTACAGCAACTGATGTTTTCATCATTGCACTGATATAAGAGAGAACTATATTATTTGCAGTCAAAAATCCTAGTTTTAAAGGAGTGGCAAAAACGCAGCACGTTAGTATGATGTAATTTTGATGACAGTAATGATCAGGAAGGACACTCCTCTAACAGTAGCACTTTAATGAAGAGTTACACTTGTAGCTCTGGAGGATGGTTTTTATCAAAGGGTATAAATAAACAGGAGATAAACTATGGGACAGCCTCACATTGGGAAACACCAACAGAGGTCCTGCTCATATAGCTGCTGTGAAAATCTGCTGATGTTATCTTTCACAAACACATACAAAATATTTTTCTATTCTGTTCTATATTTTACTTGATGCATGCAAATAGTAGTATGAGTAGTTGAGAGTATGTTAACGTGACAAAATATTTTCTCATTGTAGTTTTAACTGAGTCTCAAATTGGACTGCTGTGTTATATATATTGTCAAAAGCAGTGTGAGAGAAAAGAAAGAAGTCCTGATAAATTTATTCCCTGCGATTCTAGCGCCTCATTGCTATTGAGGATTAAGCTACTGTATAAATAAACAGTAAGTAAAAGTAAAACTTTGAAAATAATAGGCTGTTTAACAAAACTTGCCCTTAATACTTAAAAACTTTGCCTTACTACTGAAACAAAAACTCCTGTGACATGTCAAAATGTCTTCTTTGAAAAAGGCCTACAAAGTAATAACAAATAATAGCACTGTTTTGATAGTGGAGTACTTTTAATCCATTTTCAGCCAAAGCGCTATTCAGAATAATCAAAAGAACTTCTATTAACATTATATTTGTGACTAACAGAAGAAAGGTTCATGTTTATTTAGCCTAATTTAGGCTCATGGTTGTGTATTAAGTTTTTATTTTCATTTGGGAAATTATGTTATCTGTAATTGTAGGCAGGCCACAGATTGATGTCTTTGATCTGCAGCAGCATGTAATTACTGTCTCTTGTCTGCGCTAAAATTGTGCCTGTTTTTATTATTTTCACAAAAGAATGTTTTAATATGTGATTTATTTGTGGGATTTTCAACACAGAAACCAACAACAATATAATACAATACATAGACCATTGCATGTATGGCTGAAAAACAAAATAAAAGAAAACATTCTGTAAGAATGAGGTAAACATTGGCAGAGGCAGGACTTGTACCAAGACAAGAGGATAATATCAACAATGCAACCACAGGGGGAAAAAATGTCTATTGAGAGTTGTACATTGCTACAAACTCTCTAGTGAACGAAGCTCTCTTTCGCCACAAATTCCTTGATGAAAAACTCTTTCAATGTTATGGTATTTTCTAGCCATCTTATCCTCAGCAGCAACCACCATTGCTTCTGCTGGGCCAATATCCAATGGGAAGCCTTGCATGAGCAAAATCCTGCGCAACTATTTGGACTAGTCATAATGCCGTTTGAGATAACTGCAACTATTATTTGGAATAGTCAGAATATTACAGATATCTAGAATTGTCATTCAGGACGGGTGACGAGTTGAGTGTTGTTTTCAGTGTCATCACTGCTGATATCTGTAATTCAATATTGACTGGTCAAAACTGAATTACAGATATCTCTGTCATTTTGACAAGTCAGAATGACGTTAAAGATATCTTAAATCAAAATTCTGACTAGTCGAACTTGGCTAATAAATGTTAAGACGGCCTGCCATATGGGTGAGATTAGCTGGTCCTAGGTGACATTTATCACCATTTGGATGAATGCCAGGATAGCAATCCAGCCTCGAAGTCTGCATCTGGGTCCTGTTCCACGCATGAACATACGGTCACACGTGGATTTGTAAGTATCTAAAGAAGCGGGTCCTCTGTAATCTGAATACACGAGTTAACAGATCTAAAGATGCAAATATTCCATCAAAGGATGTTTCACAAAACTATACAAACATAAATTCCTTTTATGGCTTTTATGATCTTAGAGTGTTACGCTTTGGTCAAAAACATAAAATGAATTTGTAACCAGCACAAGCCTTGAGTTGCAACATAATAATCTCAATTATCTCATCCATATCAACTTGTCCAGATGACCAGCTGTGTTATTAAAAGTTCTGCACTCAGGTGATTACAATTATTCTGGCTAATTGGCTAATCAGGTGGAGCTTTTCTGATAATTAAGGTTTTTTTTTTGCAGCAGACATTTTGACATTTCATAACAGGAAAACACAATTAATAACATTAATGATGGCTCCATTTCATTTAGGTATACCAGCATAGAGGCTCTGGCTCACTGTCATGGCTTTCTGGGACAAATCAATAGAACAGAGCCATTATTAATGTTATTAGTTACAGCCTGCTATGGCAAGTCAAAATGTCTGCCGTGAAAAAGGTTTATTCCTTGTATACTAATTAGAATAATAAAAGTGTAAGCTGTCCTACCATAGCACTTGCAATAGAACACTGGATTTTTATTTCCAGCGTAGTAAGTGATATATTTGGGTCATACTTGAATGCAAGCTGCAATATCCAGGCCATCAGGATGATTGATTTCTAGTCAGTACCGATTTCTCTGTCAACATGCCCAGAAGCGAACAATTTTAAGGAGCAGTCATGACTCCACGCAAATATATCACTTCTGGTGAGGCTTCGCTCTCAGTCCACTTGCTCATGTCAGGTTCCTGTACTGTGTTTTAACTTCAGCAATAAACTATCACACCACTTTATTACAATACTTACTTCTTCTGTCCAGTGCAGTGGTTTTAAATCCTGTTTCCCTTTCCCACGATACTACTGATTTTCTCTCCCACAAGGTAGTTAATTACAGTTAATTGTGATCACCCGTGTCTTCTGGGGGTAAATCAGTCCCTGATTGGATAGCTGGAATAAAAACCAGCGGGCTCTGGGCCCCGAGGACCACGATCCAAGGGAACTGCTCCAGTCACACTCCTGTTTCTCTTCACTGTACAGGATGTCACCAACACTAATAAATTGAGTGGGTTGGCCTCCCTACCATTTTTTAGAAAAAGCAATCATAATAATGAAAAGTCATCTGCTGTATGAGTCTGTAATACATTTCCCTCAAGAGCTGAAGCACATGCATATGTATGCATGTTTACATGCCACACACACAAGTACACCTCGAGGCAACTGCTGAAGCCTAAATGTAGCTGTTTATCTGCAGACTGGCAGTGGTTCTGTGATAAATCACTGCCTCTGACAGATATGTCGGGGTTTTGTGCAAGCTCATGAACCTCACCCCAAGAAAAGGAAGGGACTGAGTGAGACATTTGAGTGCTGACAATATTTTCAGTGAACCTCAGAGGAGGCTGGGGTAGCCAGGGTGGAGTCAGAAATTTGAAACAGACTCCGGTCTGAAAGAGAACTGTGATTTGAAAGGGTATAGTCTGGGGTTAGATAACAAATATATAACAACTATTTACAGACGTGAGCTGGAAAGTGTTAGAAATAAGAAGTATTTGCTGCTGAGAGCTCTGGTTTAAGACAAGATAAAATGCAGGTTAAATTGATGAGACTGTTGCAGTACCGTGCAAATATTTGCATAATAATTCTGGAGATGAATAAAACAAACCACCTTGTAGCAGGCATCATATAAAAATGCAAAGCACTGCACTTCAAAGCAATACAAGAGAAAGCAGCCTGATATGGCGTATGATAAACACTCCAATGTCTTAAGTCATTTTGTTGTTTGTTATTGCAACTCATTTTTTGCTTTTCACGTGTCATTTCACACCATTTAGTCTGTACTGACTTATACTGTGCAGAGATGGTTCATAGAGAAAAAAATGTCAAGTTAGGTTGTATAAAGAACGACAAAGTCCACATAGGGAGGTGGTCGTGGTGGATGGGTGATTGGATAGATGGGTCAAACAAACAGTGTTATGTGTCCCGTTTAAAACCAAAAGTCTTATTTTTACTTACGTACTTAAGTTAACTTATTTAACATATTTAAAGGGGCTGTATGTAGTTTTTAAATGAAATTAATTACTTTTTATTACCTATTCGTAAATGGGTTGTAACCTCCCATAAAAACGAGCCATTTGCCTGCTTTCTTGGTTACTTGCTGAATGCTCGCTCATTAGTTCGAGCATGTGCACAAGCAAATGCTTGGAAAGGTAGAGGTTGCAATCTGAAACCTCACCACTACACCACACCACTACACCACTACTACTGAACACTACACATGGCCCCTATGCCAAATACATACCATAACTGAACTTACGAACATAACTTACCATACTTATTTTAACCAAAACCATGATCTTTTCTTAAACCTAAACAAGTCATTTTGGTGCCTTAACCTTACCAAACTTGTTACTACACCTCCTCCCTCTAAAGTAGAGATAATAACATGACACACCTGACCGTGACACAGACACCTGTGAGACACTTTGCTCTGTTTGACTGTCTCTCTGCTCCAGGATGTTTCCTTCTGAAGCAGCTGTGAGCTGCACTTTATCAGAGGTGCTGAAGTTAAATTTTTTGTGGATGTGCACTGAGATTTCTGTCTGATCACAAGTGTTTTCAGTTTCAGTTTTCTTCCTCTGATGAAGAGCAGTGCGCACGTCTCACAGAGTACAGTCCCAGACGAGGTCTGTCAGACGGTCTGAAGCGGATAACCATATCAGCAGAGCAATAACGCAGGGTAATGCACAGCAGAGAGGCAGGCAGATTTTGTTTAAATATTATGACTTCATTCTCTTTAGATTGCAAGTTTTTCTCATATTATTATGGCTTTTGTCTCAAAACATTATTCTGCAAATGTCAGAGAACACACATATTTGGAAGAAATTGTTAATGTGCAGAAAGTTTTAAACATGAGCAGAAAAGCTGCTGAAACACAGGAGCTAGTGATATAGAATGCCTGAGAGCCTTACTGCATTATATTACACTATATTTTTTTTGTCACCAGGATCACCTCAATGGTTTGTTTCCTTTTGTTTAAATAAAGACATTGTACAGAAAGTGTAGAAAAATTCATCAGAATGCAGGAAATTAAGTGTTTTAAACCCAATTTTTCCAGGGGGAGGACCACCAGACCCCCCCACCAAATTAATCTTTTCAGTGTTAATTGACAACAGGTGGAAACATGAAACATTTCTGGGCTGGACTAAGCCCCCACTGTTCCTAGAGCCTGGGAACGCCCCTGCTAACTTTGTTTCAGTTTTATCCTCCCAGTTTCTTGCCCTCCTTGATGCTTACAGGAGCGCCCTTCAGGTTGTTTCTGTTTCAGTGGGACTATATAATGCAGTTGTTCTTGGAAGGTATCTTGAAAAGCAAACTTTGAGGAGAGAGAGGAACATGGGCTTTACTGCCAGCAGTGGAGAAGAAAAGTCGTGTTTGAAAAAACTTGTCACAGTCATACTCAAGCCTTGCTGACTTCTCGAGTGCTACACACATGTCCTGGTTCTTTTATGGCTGTACTTTACGCAAAGCTACATAAAGTACACGATCCATGATCCTTGTAGCACATGCAGCCCAGGTGTTTACCATCTTTACCATGGCTTACCCACCGTATGTTACTTGCAGCTTGTGAAAGAGTCCAGGCACTCATCAATCACATATTTTAGATAAGGCAGTTGCTCTGCCCACTTGTTCATCTCTTAAATGTGTTTCAAAGCGTGCAGCTTTTGGATCAAGACTGTTTGTCAAAGCAAACAACTCTTGAAAACACATGTAAAAGTCTGGCACTGCAGCGAGGAAAATTGCTCCACCTGCCTCTGCATGCCATGAGCCAGCTGCACATCGCATTTCTTGATTTGACTCACATACACCAGGAGGTTTGATCAGATTTCTGCTTTCCCACTGCTAACAAACATCCCATCTCTCATCCATGTTTGTCACATCAGTTTTCTTTTTAACTCCAGCACTCCAAGAGCAGAGCACTATACTGCTGGTGCTATCTAAATACAACCTTTTCAAAATAGCATAATTTTTGATAAACATGTATTTGGCATCCGATAGTGAACGTTGCAAGCACTTTGAAAGCTGACACACTGCCATGCACTGATGACTGATGAGGAATTTAACTTGAGATGATGTGAGATCTACTACCAGAGAGGAAGCATGCGCTCTCGGTAGCTTTACTTTACTTACAATTTAACAAGATAAGTGAACCAGTCAAGCATCAGGAAGGAGAAGCTTAGTAGAATACTACTGCTCGGTGTGTTAGTCACCTTGGGCTCAGACCTGGCCTGAACAGATTTACCTAATCTAACCCTGTGTGAGTTGGACCTGTTGTACCATGAAGCATACAGAGCAGCAGAGGCAGTTAATTATGTATTCTTCTGAATGGTGAAGAATATGAGATGGAAGGGCAGATATGCACACAGTGATATTCCAAATAATATGCCACTCAAATACCTGAAACTTGGACCACAACAGCGACCTATTTAACAGTCTAGTTTTAAATTGTGCTTGACCTCGGTCACTGGGGGAAAAGAGGGCAACAAACAGCTGAAGCCATAAATATTCTTTCGCTTCCAAACTGACAAAAATGAGTGCAAATTGGACTATGAGTTTTAATGAAGAATCAAAGATTCAGCACCCACAGAAGAGTGGAATGAAAAAATAATAATAATAAGGGTTTCATGTTTGCACTCAGGTCTAATGATCATTTGTGCCCTGCTGCATAATGTGGAATAATATTTTGGCAATATTCCAGTGTATGCTCAGTATTTTATCTGCACCATAAGAAGAGTGCTACTTTAATAAATACCTCTAGCAGTCCACTTGAAGTAACCTTGACCGACTCTTGTCAACATGCTTGGTTCTGCTGAATCCGAAGGAAGAAAAACTGGTGCAAACTTGTCTTTAGTTAAGTGAGCACATTATATCATTTGCTGAATTTTAAAAGCACTGACATTTTTCCAAATCCCAGCCTTGCTGAGAGATTGTACAGGGCTTCTTAATGTCTTATTGATTCAATCCTTGTTTGTAATATTTGTTGACTGAATAGGTACTGATGTGTTACAGAAGTAATACACGCTAAAAGGCTAGAGTGCAGAGAGACAACTATGGCACAAAGTTAGTTTGGCGAATACTCGCAATTTATGTGGGTCACTCTCAGGTTAATGGAGCTAGATGCCTTTACCCCACAGGACCCAGTCCTCATCTTCAAAACGTTATTTTAATTTGTACATTGATTTTTCCCTCTGTTTCTCAGAGGGCCACAAAGCAGTATGCCTCCTAACAGTCTTTTGGAAGCAGGTATGACCAAGAGCATGTCCATGAATTAAGTTTGTGCAAGTTAACTTAGGCCTGTTGGATCCAATAAAGAGCTCCACAGCTACAAACAAAGGGACTTGAATATGTAGAAGGGCAAAGAAACTCAAACCTACGCCACAGTGCTTCTAATAATATATAAAATAGGTCTGCTGCTGTTGATATATGAACACAGATCCTACTATCGCTTTTAATTGTGAGATCCTTGTAAGAGTGCCATGCTAGTGGCTTTGTGAGGTTGTAATTAGGTGCTCTGAGCTAAAAACACATGTTCATTTGACTTGGATTAACTTGGATAAGCTTACTGTCTTGATTTGAACCAATCTTCAATAGTCTTCACACATGCATAGAGGGGTGAACAGTAACCGTATCTGGACACTTAGTAAATCTCTGCAGGGCTAGGAAGGATAAATATCCCAAGACAGGAAGTATTCTTGAGATTTGGTGTTGGCATTTACTGGCCAGGCTCAGTAAACAAATGCTGTGTGAGTCTTCATCAGTCTCCGAAACTTCTTCATCACACCTGAACCTGGCTCACTTTATTTTGGACAAATTAAATATTTTGACGTGATGGTGGTGCTAGATGAATGTCGTGGGGTCACCAAAGTTATTACATGTCATCCTGAAAGTGATTCATCCTGAATATGTGGACCAAATTTCTGACATTTTCCTTTAACAGTCTTATACAAACTGCCCTGACTGTCGAAATAATAAAACAAGGTAGGCTTACAATGACAATGCTGCAAATGCATAAAGGCATTAAACCATAACCCCATAATAAGAGACCTACTTTTAAAATATTGAGAAAAATATAAAAAATCCACAACCTTGACATCCCACCTGCCCACACACATTGTAGTATTCTATGGAGAGAGAAAGAGAGCGAGCGAGGGGCATATGCAAGAGAAAGATAAAGACAGGGAGCCTCAACCTTGGTGTGGTCCTGAGAGGGATAATTGCAGGGGCCACGGACAGAGACTAGGCGACTAATGAGGCAAGTCACTAATTAGCCACCGATGTCACTGGCCTTTCTACTTTCACATGCCATAGCATGTGTGTGGGAGTGTGCATGTGTGTGTGTGATAGAGGCAGCGGAGGAGACGAAGAGTTTTGCCAGCATCATTTCAACAGGTATGCATTTTTATCGTCAACTTAGCAAAGACAACATCCAGCCTAATCAATACATGTTTGTTGGCATTTATAAATAGCATCCAACATTGCAAACATATCTTGCTTACAGTTAATAGCATAGTTTACCCCCTTTCTCCACCATGACAAACTGTAATAAGGCTGTAAGAGGCAGACTTGCTTCCAGCCAGGGGCGTGTCCAGGCTCTTAAAACATTGGGGGCTTTGCCCAGTCCAGAAAGCTTTCATGTTGTCACCCCCACCCACCATTCCCGCATACCCAAAGTACATCTATAAAGTAACAGTAAATTATATACACTCACTTAAAGGATTATTAGGAACACCTGTTCAATTTCTCATTAATGCAATTATCTAATCAACCAATCACATGGCAGTTGCTTCAATGCATTTAGGGGTGTGGTCCTGGTCAAGACAATCTCCTGAACTCCAAACTGAATGTCAGAATGGGAAAGAAAGGTGATTTAAGCAATTTTGAGCGTGGCATGGTTGTTGGTGCCAGACGGGCCGGACTGAGTATTTCCCAATCTGCTCAGTTACTGGGATTTTCACGCACAACCATTTCTAGGGTTTACAAAGAATGGTGTGAAAAGGGAAAAACATCCAGTATGCGGCAGTCCTGTGGGCGAAAATGCCTTGTTGATGCTAGAGGTCAGAGGAGAATGGGCCGACTGATTCAAGCTGATAGAAGAGCAACTTTGACTGAAATAACCACTCGTTACAACCGAGGTATGCAAAGCATTTGTGAAGCCACAACACGCACAACCTTGAGGCGGATGGGCTACAACAGCAGAAGACCCCACCGGGTACCACTCATCTCCACTACAAATAGGAAAAAGAGGCTACAATTTGCAAGAGCTCACCAAAATTGGACAGTTGAAGACTGGAAAAATGTTGCCTGGTCTGATGAGTCTCGATTTCTGTTGAGACATTCAGATGGTAGAGTCAGAATTTGGCGTAAACAGAATGAGAACATGGATCCATCATACCTTGTTACCACTGTGCAGGCTGCTGGTGGTGGTGTAATGGTGTGAGGGATGTTTTCTTGGCACACTTTAGGCCCCTTAGTGCCAATTGGGCATCGTTTAAATGCCACGGCCTACCTGAGCATTGTTTCTGACCATGTCCATCCCTTTATGGCCACCATGTACCCATCCTCTGATGGCTACTTCCAGCAGGATAATGCACCATGTCACAAAGCTCGAATCATTTCAAATTGGTTTCTTGAACATGACAATGAGTTCACTGTACTAAAATGGCCCCCACAGTCACCAGATCTCAACCCATTAGAGCATCTTTGGGATGTGGTGGAACGGGAGC
>NW_025742364.1:0-1662 GCF_021292245.1 Micropterus dolomieu | reverse complement strand
CACTACTTCTATTAGCATATCACAGTGACAGCTCTCTGTAGTAGCTCTGGTGGCTAAGCTGTCACTTCACTGCTGTCTTTTTATTATGTGTTGTATAATTCAACATCAAAACAATTATGTTTGCTCTGTTATCCAGCACAACAAAATCACAGGTGTTGGGCTGCGGTATCCCTGCTCACAAATTAAGATTACAAGCCTGGAGGAAAAAATAGTTAAAGCAGATGATTGTGTGAAGTGAAGAAAGACTTGTTGCTAGATCCTTGAGGGTGAATCTTATGGGTCTTTCAGAGACCTCTTAGCAAAAGTGGAAGCTTTGCATTTGTGTTTCTAGTTTCATCCTGCTCTTTACACTGGCTGGTTTGTTCTCAAATAGATATTCAAATTTAAAGCATTCTGTGTCCAGGCACTTAGCTATATTACTGAACTTTAAGTCCACACGAGCCTTCACATAGTTCCTCAAGCAGTGGGCCTGTAGCTTTGCAAGACTCACTGCTGAAGACCAGAGGTGAGCGAGCCTTTTCTGTCCGGGCCCAAAGACTGGAACAGCATTTTACCTCGCTGTTTCTTACTTAAATCTGTCTTGTTTTATTTTGCATTCTGGTTTAATTCTTATATGTGTGTGTATATATATATCTCCTGGTATCTTTGTTGAGACCACCCTTCCACCCAAAGATAAACACAGAGGCTGGACTTATTGGCACTCTTCTGTTTTGATTTATGAATGGTTTTCATAGCTGTTTGTTGTCCTGTCTTCTGCCAGGTGTTTATTGATCCCATCCACTCATCAAAATCATCGACACACCTCAGTTCCAGAGACTAGAAAATGAAGTGGAAGGATGTAGGTCAAAGGCCGGGATATATAAAAGCCAGGACCGTGTTAATGGTCGAACAGCAGATGTGGAATTACATTCCTTCACTCCATTCAACTGATGCTCTCGTTAATTGGAAGAGCTTTTGTGTTCAAATTGACTCACTGAAAGGAATCCTTGAGAGCTGTAACCAATAAAAAAGGTTAATAGCATGTAGTAGACCTAAATTTATTAGTTATGCATTTTAATAAATTTATGAGAATTGATACCCAATTATGAATTAAAATTCATAAAATCAAAATTTCCTCGTTAAGGGCACCACCGGAGTTGTTATAATCCTAGAGTCTCCGGACCTCTAGGTAGTTTTGAATAATTATACAATTATTACTAGTGATCAGTTAGTTAATAATCGCTCAATTATCTTAAATCAGTCAGTCAGTCTCATATCTAAAGAGTCAATTCTCTTGGCAGGAACTATAAATAGGCAACACACACAGCTCTTGGTTATATTACAGTGAATTTATTCTCTAACTAAAGGTGATAAAAAGATGGTTGGATACAGGGAACATAAACATTTGCTGAACAATGAGCCTGGAGGTTCGATTGTGGGAAGCATTTGACTCATACGGCATAGGAGCTACTGAAAGTAAACTAATGCTATGATTTTAGGAGTTAAAATGGACATCTGATCACAGAACGTGTGTTAAGTCTTACTGCTTGTCGACAGCCTGCTTTTGGCCTGTTGCACGTCCCACGCTAGCTGCCCGATCCTGGCTTTCTGCTAGGGATTCTCCAGGATTCTCCGTGTCTGATTGAAAACGCCTCCTCCGTCTGGCAATTCGGCTGTTTGCAG
>NW_025742363.1:0-1749 GCF_021292245.1 Micropterus dolomieu | reverse complement strand
TACAATGCCTACCCATTCTAGGATTGGTTAAATCCAGAGGCCTAAATTGAGGGAGCATTAGCAAGGCCCTGGACCCGTAACTGCTCCCTGGGTGCTTTAAAGTGGCAGCCCATTCAAGGATGGGTTAAATGCGTAGCCTCAAATTTGCATTTGGCCCTCACTATAATTCTATGTGACACAAAGTTTATCATTTACTCTTTTTACTATCTTTTCCCTTACGAAATTGAAGTTAAGGGATAATTAGCGAACTCAGGGTAGAGCCCCACATTGGGTGCATTCCTATCGGGGCAGCATTAGCTCAATCCATGGGGACTTGGCTTAGGAATAAAGATTTTCTGGTTGGAGCCCCCTGAGCAACGCTCTGAAAACGTCACTGTTCCCTTGACACTGTACAATGCCTACCCATTCTAGGATTGGTTAAATCCAGCGGCCTAAACTGAGGGAGCCTTAGCAAGGCCCTGGACCCCTAACATTTGGCCCACACTATAATTCTATTTGACTCAAAGTTTATCATTTACTCTTTTTACTATCTTCTCCCTTACGAAATTGAAGTTAAGGGATAATTAGCAAACTCAGGGTCGAGCCCCACGTTGGGCGCATTCCTATCGGGGCAGCATTAGCTCAATACATGGGGACTTGGTTTAGGAGTAAAGATTTTCTGGTTGGAGCCCCCTGAGCAACGCTCTGAAAACGTCACTGCTCCCTTGACACTGTACAATGCCTACCCATTCTAGGATTGGTTAAATCCAGAGGCCTAAATTGAGGGAGCATTAGCAAGGCCCTGGACCCGTAACTGCTCCCTGGGTCCTGTACAATAGCTTCCCATTCAAGGATGGATTAAATGCATAGCCTCAAATTTGCATTTGGCCCACACTATAATTCTATGTGACACAAAGTTTATCATTTACTCTTTTTACTATCTTTTCCCTTACGAAATTGAAGTTAAGGGATAATTAGCGAACTCAGGGTCGAGCCCCACGTTGGGCGCATTCCTATGGGGGCAGCATTAGCTCAATCAATGGGGACTTGGCTTAGGAGTAAAGATTTTCTGGTTGGAGCCCCCTGAGCAACGCTCTGAAAACGTCACTGCTCCCTTGACGCTGTACAATTCCTACCCATTCTAGGATTGGTTAAATCCAGAGGCCTAAATTGAGGGAGCTTTAGCAAGGCCCTGGACCCGTAACTGCTCCCTGGGTGCTTTAAAGTGGCAGCCCATTCAAGGATGGGTTAAATGCATAGCCTCAAATTTGCATTTGGCCCTCACTGTAATTCTATGTGACACAAAGTTTATCATTTACTCTTTTTACTATCTTTTCCCTTACGAAATTGAAGTTAAGGGATAATTAGCGAACTCAGGGTCGAGCCCCACGTTGGGCGCATTCCTATCGGGGCAGCATTAGCTCAATCCATGGGGACTTGGCTTAGGAGTAAAGATTTTCTGGTTGGAGCCCCCTGAGCAACGTTCTGAACACGTCACTGCTCCCTTGACGCTGTACAATGTCTGCCCGTTCTAGGATTGGTTAAATCCAGAGGCCTAAACTGAGGGAGCCTTAGCAAGGCCCTGGACCCCTAACATTTGGCCCACACTATAATTCTATGTGACTCAAAGTTTATCATTTACTCTTTTTACTATCTTCTCCCTTACGAAATTGAAGTTAAGGGATAATTAGCAAACTCAGGGTCGAGCCCCACATTGGGCGCATTCCTATCGGGGCAGCATTAGCTCAATCCATGGGGACTTGGCTTAGG
>NW_025742362.1:1030-2703 GCF_021292245.1 Micropterus dolomieu | reverse complement strand
GGTGTGTAAAAAGATGTTACAGGAACTAGTTCAATGGTTCTTTTAACCTGAGCAGGACTTTTTGCTCTTTACTGTACAGTGTTCTCAGATTCCAACTTACGGGCCTGTTGTCAGTCAGCCAACTCCGGGTGGACTTTATCCCCAAATCCATCCGTTTGCAAATCACTTGGCTTTGCTTCGCCATGTGTATACTTCCCCCTCGGTACAGCTAAGATCAGAGAAGGAGAAGAAGAAACAAAACAACAGCACAGCCTCCTTGTCCAGATAATATGTTGCAATAGTTCTCTCTCTTTTTTTTTCTTCCACTGTCCCTCTTCCATAAATAATTAAAACTTGTTGCATCCTGTCCATCAGAATTGTGTATTGTGCAGAGTAACGAGTCTGTCTGCATGTACCTAAAGGTCAGTGTGTGTGTGTGTCTGTGTGTGTGTCTATGTGTGTGTGTGTGCAGTGGCGTCACTCATTAGTGCTCTGATAACTGAAATAAGTGTTTAGCAACTATGTCATCAGAATTCATGAACATGATACCATATATGCAACCTGCCCCGCTCTGGGGCTGTTTTCAACATATCATGTAGCAGCATTGTCCCCTGCTAGGTTTAAATGACACTTTCTAAAACTCTTGGTGCTTCTCATTCATCACCAATGTAGGCTGTTCAGGCTCATCAGCATTCACTAATAACTTAATATCATTTTTGTTGTTGTTGTTTGTTTTTTTGTTTCATTGTGTTTAAGATTTTATTTTTCTGTGAGAAATTGTGACTCACCCGGTGTGTGTGTGTCCCAGCTGTTTCCTGTCACTGGCGTCCGTCCCGCCCCCTCCAGCTCAGTCCATTTGGATCTGTTTTGGATCTGTCCAGACAATCTCTGTGTACCAATGTCCACCTTTGTCCACTGTACTGTCCGTTTTCTCGTACTGTGACGGCTCAGAACAGAGTTTTTGATGGCTGTTTTCTCACTTTTGTCCTCTTTGTGTGAATCTTCAGCTTGCAGGTTCTCTCGTCTGTCACTAAGACGCTGTGAAATTCGGCATCTTTGTTCCAACAGCAGTTTCTGGCCTTGTCCCGCTCAGAACATGTTCTTTTCCGATGAACTTTATTTCAGACCGCTGTGACCATAAGGTGATGATCATGTGAACTTGGAGAGCTCTACATGATCTGTTCTTGAATGCAAACATGTTGTGATTGGCCTGCAATTATCCAATGATGACATCGCTGTACTGAGTCCATTCTGTGCTCCAGCCTACTTTCTTGTGAAGCTAGAGTGAAGTATTTTGTTGAGATTGTAGAAATCTTGCAGGTCTCCAAAGTGGAGTTGTTGTTTGAGCTGGTTTGCTACTCAGCTGTCTTTAAGTCATTATGGCATCCTTTGATAAACGCTCCAAACTGCTCCAATTGCATGTGAGGCTGTCACGTGACCCGTCGCTTCAACAATGTTCCAAATACCAAATATTCCTTTTATAATTGGCATTTCCATGACTGGGCAATACGATGTGTTGCATTACTGTTACCGGAGCAGAACAGTGCTTCTGTAGCTCTTTAATGTTGCATTAGTTCATCATCTCTCTCTGGCTTCTGGTGTCGTGTTTCAGCAGCAGTTTTAACATCAGCGTAGTCTTCATCCTTGGATGGATCTGGGACTGGAGCGTATCGGAGGAGGAGGAGCGGAGTCCA
>NW_025742362.1:0-1010 GCF_021292245.1 Micropterus dolomieu | reverse complement strand
GAGTCCAGGACTGGATCAGCCGGAATGGATTCCATGACTTGTGTACCTCAGTTAAAGAAGAGATAATGTGTTAGTTTGTTCTTATGGTGTCTTTTTAACAGTTTCCTTTTATCCTTATTTTATCTAGTCAAATGTTCTGTTTTGAGTCTTTACACTTTCCCTTAATTCTAGTTTATATAGCAATCTGCCTTAAATTGTAGGTTTCAGCTTGTTTTTAGGGCCCGAGCACCGCGTAGGAAATTCACTGCCGCACCGGCAGAGCTCCAGAATGTGCAACTCGGCCGGCTCACGCGCGGACGCGCTACAAGTGCGAGGGCCCGCCCAACGCTGCTTGCAGCTTTAATTAGGGCCCGAGCACGACCGTGCGAGGTCCCTATTGAATTTGCTCGGATTATATATTTAGGGCCCGAGCACGACCGTGCGAGGTCCCTATTGAATTTGCTCGGATTATATATATTTAGGGCCCGAGCACGACCGTGCGAGGTCCCTATTGAATTTGCTCGGATTATATATATATATATATTTTTAGGGCCCGAGCACGACCGTGCGAGGTCCCTATTGAATCTGCTCGGATTATATTTTTTTTTTTTTTTTTTTTTTTTTTCTGCAAAGTAGGCCCAAATGACATGGCCTAAACATACTCGAAAACTCACCAAAATTTGCAAACATGTCAGAACCGGTGAAAAATTTCGTATTCTACAAGTTTCGCACATGGGCGTGGCAAAATGACTCGCTAGCGCCACCTTGAAAATTGGAAATGATTAGCCCCTCGTTCACGTTCAACCTACATGTACGAAATTTTCTGGGGACATGTATCGTATCAAGACGCACAAAAAAGCCTCAAGAACCCATAGCCTAAAGTCAACAGGAAGTCGGCCATTTTGAATTTTATGGCCATTTTTGGATGATTTACACACTTCGTACTTTAACGAACTCCTCCTAGGGATTTAGTCGGATCGACGTCAAATTTCTGCTGTGCCTTCTAAAGGCATTGACGATGAAAAGTTGTG
>NW_025742361.1:0-4299 GCF_021292245.1 Micropterus dolomieu | reverse complement strand
CAAAACTTTGAAACACTTTGTTCATTAAAGATGCGACAACACACGGAGCTTGGTGAGGCGGCATGAGTAACAGGCGAATCGCAGCTAAAAACAATACATCTGTGGTCAGATATGGTCATGTCCACTAATTCCACAGAGGAAATGCTGACACCCAGGGTAAAAACCAAGTCCAGTGTATGACCACGGTTATGTGTTTGCCCTTTGACATGTTGTTTGAAGTTAAAAGAAGTGGCCATATTTAAAAAGTCAGTTGCATTAACATTGTTGGGGTCATCAACATGAATATTAAAATCGCCACAAAGAACAATTCTGTCATAATTTAAAACCAGAGTAGATAAAAATTCAGGAAGTTCTGATAAAAAATCCTCCAGGCGGTTTTGGGGGGCGATAAATTATAACAAATATGATAGGTTGCAGCCCTCCAACTTTAAGAGTGAGAACTTCAAAGGAGCTAAATTCATCACAGCGTACTTGATGACATTTTAAATTTTTCCTATACACGCTCACTAACCCACCACCACGACCACTGACCCTCGGTTGACTAAAACAATCATATTGAGGCAGACACAGTTCAGCTAGTTGGCTATAGTCATTCATTTGCAACCAGGATTCAGTTAAAAACATAAAATCTAGATTTGCAGACAAGATAAAATCATTTAAGATAAAAGTCTTACTTTTAAGTGATCTCACATTGAAGAGAGCCATTTTAAATGAGTTTGTTCTGGGTGCTGGAGTTGGTGCAGTTGTCCTAATCCTTAAGAGATTACTATTATTTCTGTGTGGGATGTGCACATTTCGGTTTACTGGTCTATGCGTGATGATGACAGGAATAGAAGTCTGTGGAACAGCGCTGGGAGCAGACAGCTTTACATGCCAGCAGGTGGCAACAGTTGTTTGTGGTAGTGAGGCAGAGATCTGTTCAGTGAGCGGTGGTGTGTCCAGGTGTGCTGCATGAATGATTAGTCATTCACGTAAGTCATGTGTGGACCGCACCACATGCTGTATGTGCGCAGCTAACATTTCTGAGCCCCGTTTGTTTGGGTGAAGTCCGTCTGTCTTAAAAAGAGACATTCTTTGCCAGAAAATATTAAAATTATCCACATAACACACACGATGAGCCCTGCAGGCGGACTTGAGCCAGTCGTGGAGGCCAAGGAGTCTACTGAAGCGGCCAGCACCACGACCAACTGTGGGAATGGGACCAGAGATAAAAACAGACTTTCCACACTGCTTTAAAAAGTTAAGAAGACGGTTAAAATCTGATTTTGTCAGCTCAGACTGCTGAATAGCTGTGTCATTTGTTCCGACATGGACTATCACTCTTGTGATGGAGGACGGGAGCGACGGCATCAGGTCCTGGAGTTTTTTTAAAATGTCAGCCGTGGTGGCACCGGGGAAGCAGTGAGTGGTAGCGTTAAAGAAACGGATGTTTCTGGTTATGGAGTCACCAATTATTAGTGTGGTTGGGGAGAAAAGAGGACGAGGAGATGCCGGTTGTGGGGTTCCAGAGCAGGACTGAGCAGAATCTGCTTCAACACTGTGTGCGGACTGAGGATGGAGTGTGAGAGCTGCCGAGTGTTGTGTTGGAGTAGCAGTAACAGACCTGAGAGAAGGGCTACCCGACGGTGCAGGGTAGAGACGGCCTCCGGAGTGTCTGAGCACAGCCTCCTTCAGGATCCTACGTCGGGAAGCGGAGGTTTTTGACCGGGATGACAGCCGCCGATCAGGCCCGGCGGCAGACCGGCGGCCCACTGCAGGAGATGTAGCCGGTGGAGGAGATGCAACAGTGTCGGCAGGCACTGTGCGCCGAAAGAGATCCGTATCAGGGAGACTCGAAGCCGCAGGTGCATCCGCTGGATGGACTGGAGTGTCGATGTGCGGAGGAGAGGCAGCCCCATCCGAGCCTCTCTTAAAGCCACGGACCACCACTTCAGCCCAGGTTGACTGATGCTTCGGAGTCGAGCAGGATGAAAGCCTCGGAAGGGTAGAGGGGTCCCAAAACACGGTGTCCTGGATGTTAGCGGTTGCGCTAAGAGAAACAATCTGTTTGGCTTGTACTGAAGCCACATCCATAAAGCCAGTCAGCAGGGTATCTTTCTCTTTGAGTTACTCTGAAAGTCGTCGGATGTCTTCCATAAGGTCAGCAAACTTCTTGTTCGCTTTCTTAAGGAGTGTGCAGTCCTCATGGGGCACAGTTATCTCGGCTAGCATAGTCACCGGAACTTTGTTGCGATCAGTAGCGTTAATCGCATTTTTACGGTCATCTAGCTTAAAATCCATGTCGGATGACTAAAATCCTTAACCCACGTAAAACTTAAGTTAAAAACTCAAGTTAAATAAAAAGGATATAAAAAATGTAACGAAAAAGAATGGATTAAAACTGGATAAGAGTTCAGTTTAAGACGGAGCTTCCGACAGGTGGCTACAGACGCCAACGCATGCGCAGAGTGCAGATTATGTCAGCAATAACGTCAGCGATCTTGTGACAAGATGATGCAAGGTTTAGGTATATAATAAGGTATATAATCTTAGCAAATTCAATAGGGACCTCACATGGTGGTGCTCGGGCCCTAAATTTTAAAGCTGCAAGCAGCGTTGGGCGGGCCCTCGCACTTGCAGCGCGTCCGGGTGTGAGCCGGCCGAGTTGCACATTCTGGAGCTCTGCCGGTGCGGCTGTGAATTTGCTACGCGGTTCCGACGCCGCACGAAGGTGCTATATGTCACTTCCTGTGTCCCCTATGTGGAGCTACATAGCACTTGCCGCTATGAATATAAATCGGTATTGGCGTGTAGATGTCTTCGGGGTGGGACAGTTATCAAGCACGTAAAGTTTGGTTCAGATGTGAGTATGTACACTGAAGTTACAACAACTTCCTGTGTCATGGCGAAGAGTTGATCTTTGACGCCACGCCACGGACACACCCATTGACGAAAACTCGCAAATAGCTCAACTTTTCATCTTCAATGCCTTTAGAAGGCACAGCACAAATTTGAAGTCGGTCGGACTAAATCCCTAGGAGGAGTTTGTTAAATACGAAGTGTGTAAATCATCCAAAATTTGACGTAAAATTCAAAATGGCCGACTTCCTGTTGATTTTAGGGCATCGCTCCAAGAGGCTTTTTTGTGCGTCTGGACAACATACACGTACCTCAGAAAATTCGTGCACGTAGGTGAAACGTGCGGCGGGGGCTGCTTCGTTAAAAGTCACTTCCTGTTGCCAGCAGGTGGCGCTATGACTGTGGGTGAATGTCAGCATGTCCATGTGTTGAGGGTGGGGCTCTCATCCTACATGTACAGTTTGGTGCAGATGTGAGCATATACACTGAAGTTACAACAACTTCCTGTGTCATGGTGAAGACTTGATCTTTGACGCCACGCCACGGACACGCTCATTGACGAAAACTCGCAAATAGCACAACTTTTCATCTTCAATGCCTTTAGAAGGCACAGCAGAAATTTGAGGTCGGTCGGACTAAATCCCTAGGAGGAGTTCGTTAAAGTACGAAGTGTGTAAATCATCCAAAATTTGACGTAAAATTCAAAATGGCCGACTTCCTGTTGGGTTTAGGCTATGGCTCCAAGAGACTTTTTTGTGCGTCTTGATATGATACATGTCCCCAGAAAATTTTATACATGTAGGTGAAACATGCGGCGGGGGCTGCTTTGTTAAAAGTCACTTCCTGTTGCCAGCAGGTGGCGCTATGACTGTGGGTGAATGTCGGCATGTACATGTGTTCAGGGCGGGACTCTCATCCTACATGTACAGTTTGGTCCAGATGTGAGCATGTACACTGAAGTTACGACAACTTCCTGTGTCATGGCGAATGATCTTTGACGCCACGGACACGCCCATTGACGAAAACTCGCAAATAGCACAACTTTTCATCTTCAATGCCTTTAGAAGGCACAGCACAAATTTGAGGTCGGTCGGACTAAATCCCTAGGAGGAGTTCGTTAAAGTACGAAGTGTGTAAATCATCCAAAATTTGACGTAAAATTCAAAATGGCCGACTTCCTGTTGGGTTTAGGCTATGGCTCCAAGAGACTTTTTTGTGCGTCTGGACAAGATACACGTACCACAGAAAATTCGTGCACGTAGGTGAAACGTGCGGCGGGGGCTGCTTCGTTAAAGGTCACTTTCTGTTCCCAGCAGGTGGCGCTATGACTGTGGGTAAATGTCGGCATGTACATGTGTTCAGGGCGGGACTCTCATCCTAGATGTACAGTTTGGTCCAGATGTGAGCATGTACACTGAAGTTACAACAACTTCCTGTTTCATAGCGAATCATCGACGCCAC
>NW_025742360.1:1620-2909 GCF_021292245.1 Micropterus dolomieu | reverse complement strand
TTATTTATTCTTCTTATTTCACAGCAGGTCCATCAGCCTCCACCTCTACCTCCATCACTGGTTTCATCCAGGAAGCTGACAGTGCTGGTAAGTTTAGGCCTACATCAACAATAACTAAACAATTATTCACCTCTAGCAACACTCAGTATATGAACATGTCAACTTACTGAAATGACTTATTTTATGTGTTAATCTTCCTCATAGGTCTACCTGTGGCTACTGAAGTGGAGAGCAGTACCATCGTGGTACCAGCACACCTGTCTCTCCAGTTTCTGCTGCTCCAGTGGATCCAGCTGACTGGACATCAGGACTTAACGACCAGTTACACGTTGATGTGGTGAGCGGTAAAACCAGCACAGGTTGACAGAGACATTTAGACTTTTCCAAAAAGACACTCAGACAGTAAAAGTCTTTTCTATCATTACATGTTTAGATCACTCATAAAGAAGCAGGTTGAGAAAATGATGCTGTCAGCTGTTTCCTAGTTTTTGTCTCTTAAACTCTTGTTTGGCTGTTATTAAAGATTTAAGCTTTGGTCATAATCACTTTATGAGTCTTTTTATTCAGCACTAAGTTCATCAGTGTCTACTGGCTCTTGAACTGCCATTAAGCTCAGTAGCTCTGGTGATATCATGTGTTTCCTGTTTGACTTCAAACATAGTAGATATAATAATATAGAGTTATTGTTTTTCAGCAGAATCAGCTTTATTGCCAAGTAGGTTCAAGAAATTTGCTTTGGTGTGTTTGTGCTAAACAAACATGACGGGTCTTATTTAAAAACAAGAGATGTTTCTGTGTCATATATAGTGACAACGCCCGAAAGTCAGAGGGGCCTCCAACTAAATTTTCAATAGGGCCCCCGAAGGCCGAGGGCCGGCTCTGCTTCCTGTATTCTGTATTTACTATGATGAAGGGTTTGTTTAGTCTTTGCAGTCACTTAATTAAAGAAGATTTTTTCAGTTTTGCCATAAAATTCCAAAATACTTGCGTTTATTAAATGAATAAAATAAAAAGTAAAATAATGAAGTTCAGTACAGGAAGACAGAGAGACTCCAGAGAAAGATGAGTTACTACCTTGAAGTTTTGTTGAAGCATCATTGGTTGTTGATTTTGTGTTTTCAGTTGTTGTTGTTGCTGGTTTAGTTGTTGTTGTTGTTGCTGGTTTAGTTGTTGTTGTTGTTGTTGCTGGTTTAGTTGTTGTTGTTGTTGTTGCTGGTTTAGTTGTTGTTGTAGTTGCTGGTTTAGTTGTTGTTGTTGTTGCTGGTTTAGTTGTTGTTGTTGTTGCTGGT
>NW_025742360.1:0-1600 GCF_021292245.1 Micropterus dolomieu | reverse complement strand
AAAAGACACTCAGACAGTAAAAGTCTTTTCTATCATTACATGTTTAGATCACTCATAAAGAAGCAGGTTGAGAAAATGATGCTGTCAGCTGTTTCCTAGTTTTTGTCTCTTAAACTCTTGTTTGGCTGTTATTAAAGATTTAAGCTTTGGTCATAATCACTTTATGAGTCTTTTTATTCAGCACTAGGTTCATCAGTGTCTACTGGCTCTTGAACTGCCATTAAGCTCAGTAGCTCTGGTGATATCATGTGTTTCCTGTTTGACTTCAAACATAGTAGATATAATAATATAGAGTTATTGTTTTTCAGCAGAATCAGCTTTATTGCCAAGTAGGTTCAAGAAATTTGCTTTGGTGTGTTTGTGCTAAACAAACATGGCAGGTTTAGAAACATGAGAAAGATTCATCGGGTCTTATTTAAAAACAAGAGATGTTTCTGTGTCATATATAGTGACGACGCCCGACAGTCAGAGGGGCCTCCAACTAAATTTTCACTAGGGCCCCCGAAGGCCGAGGGCCGGCTCTGCTTCCTGTATTCTGTATTTACTATGATGAAGGGTTTGTTTAGTCTTTGCAGTGACTTAATTAAAGAAGATTTTTTAGGTTTTGCCATAAAATTTCAATATACTTGTACAACAACGTTTATTAAAATGAATAAAATAAAAAGTAAAATAATGAAGTTCAGTATGTGGAGAGAAAGAGGCTGACAGGAAGACAGAGAGACTCTAGAGAAAGATGAGTTACTACCTTGTAGTTTTGTTGAAGGATCATTGGTTGTTGATTTTGTGTTTTCAGTTGTTGTTGTTGTTGTTGCTGGTTTAGTTGTTGTTGTTGCTGGTTTAGTTGTTGTTGTTGTTGCTGGTTTAGTTGTTGTTGTTGTTGCTGGTTTAGTTGTTGTTGTTGTTGCTGGTTTAGATGTCAGAGATATTGTGAGAGAAAGAAAACAAGAGTAAAGTTCATCACTGTGAAAAGTCATCAAATAAACAAACGTTTTGGTGGTTTTAATCATCTTGAACAGGGGTGTGTTTCCCAAAAGCATCGTTGCTGACTGCGGTAGCAACTTCCTTGGTTGGAACTTTGCAGTTGCGACGCAACTGTTTCCTAAAACCCTAGTTGGAACTACGGAGGTAACTAAGTTGGTAACTTACACGGTACGAACCATCGTTAAGCGACGCAGGTGTTCCCTGAAACCATAGTTCAGACGAACGTTCGCACCAACTGTTGTTAAGTTGCATAGTTGGAACTACAGCTCCTGACCTGTGGTTAGAAGCTTAGTTCACGGTGACTACGTCACAGAGAGCAGAAAATGCAGTGTTAGGAGGTGGATGTGATGTGTTTTAAGCAGGGAATGTTAGATAATCCTGCTGTACAAACATGTTTAAGGTGAATTTAAAATAAATGTAGTTGTAAAAGTACTTTTAAATGTATTTGTGGGGTCATGGGTAGGGTTGCATTGATTCAGTAGGCTACTAAGTATCTCAGTGTAGACCATCTACAAACAGCAGGTGTTTTTCTCACAGATTACCCGTCTGCTCACAATAACTTAATTTAATATTAGTCACCCAGT
Source organism: Micropterus dolomieu (assembly GCF_021292245.1). Lineage (NCBI taxonomy): Eukaryota > Metazoa > Chordata > Actinopteri > Centrarchiformes > Centrarchidae > Micropterus > Micropterus dolomieu. The sequence continues at coordinate 35 of NW_025742360.1, read as the reverse complement.
ACAAAGGTTAAAGGACAAAACGGAGAATGTAAAGA
>NW_025742359.1:0-8150 GCF_021292245.1 Micropterus dolomieu | reverse complement strand
TAAATCTCTGGGGCTCATCATTTTACCCATAGATACTGATATGTGAGACAGATGTATTTTGTTATGATGGTAAGTTCTATTGCTTGTGTTTGACATCAACTGATTTCATCACCTGGGCAAACTTCCACAGATACCTGTGAGCCAACCACAGAAGTTACACTAACTACTGTCTTGTCTTTCACAATCAAGGTAACACAATAGTTCTTATAGTTTTTTGTGAAATGAATCTGGTGGCTTTGAAAAGAGCGTACAGTAGTAATGTCTTCACTTCACCCTTATAGAGAGATTCACGACAGCAAGGCAAAGGGGAAAAAAATATTCCTGCCTCTACTACAGGAGCGCATTGCTTAAGCTTCTGTGTTGTTCCAGTCTGTTTTTCCCAACTGGTGTTCCGACCTCTTTCTACTGTCTACTGAAAATCAACAACACAAAAAATTTGATGTCAGTTAAGGGTTTCACTGGCTTTGCACTTGGAAGGGGAGGGTGAAGTGAGTTGCAGTCTGAAACTACATTTCTAGGTGCCACCAAATTTTACACACTGGACATTGTAATAATATGCAGCAGTTTAAAGAATAAAGGAGCCTGTTTATGATGTCTTTAAACATAATTTCTATAAATCTTAATACCATGATACCAGCTTTAATATTCTGCTAGCACGTGCTGATTAGCCTGATTAAATGGTAATATTGATCACATTATGGCTATTTCTTTTTCTTTTTTATCAGAGCTCAACACACAAGAAGAGGACCGTTCTGCTGGGCCTTCCTCATTTCCTCAAAAATCCCTCGTGTTTGTTGAAGACTGTAGACGTAAGCATTGGTTGTTGTATTTATTACATTTATCAAATAGACAACACATTTAAAAAAGGCTTGTAGTAATACTTCAAACATACCTAGTGAACAAGGATGTATGTTCTTCTACTTAAGTTATTTCTATTTAGTCAAAACTATAAGTCCAGCCTGAATTCAACTGATTCATATTACCCCAGGTTAGAGTTGGGTATCGTTTAAAATTTTACGATACCAGTACCAAACCCTGTACCCTTAAAGTGATACCAATACCAATTGAGTACTTCATTCGATACCTTGCATAAAATGCCACCTGATTAGTAGCTTATTATTATTTTTATTGACAAGCATGGTTATCTATTTAATTTTTTTTCAAATAACTGCTACATAAAAAGTATTGGGAAATTGTATCATCGCTCCTCATCCTAATTAGGTTATCCTCACTACACTAAACATACAGAGGAATAGAGAGGCTGTACGTCCAGCCGACCAAACTACACCTGAAGCAGCTTCAGCCAGAGGCTCCGTGAGTAAAATCAGCTGATCACTGCTGCGCCACAAAAGCGTTTAATTGATGTGATGGAATGCAGCGATGGATCAGTGGCAGGTGATGTGAACAGTAAATAAAAATGTACAGAGAAGTGTTAAATGATCAGAAGATGAAACCAACAGAAATTGAAACTTGTGGTGATAAACTTGCAACAGTGACGAACATGCCTGAGACCGAGCCTGAGATTTTTTTATTTATTTTTTAATACAGTTTATGGTGCAGGCACATAAAGGAAAAAAAAGTGTGCGGTTCTCTTTCTTTCAGTGTGTTGCTTGTGTGTTTGGCTGCAAGCAAAACCATGCAAATAGTCATTTTTTGCCGCAATCTGGTTACAAAAAGTAGGTCTATCATTGAAGTATTGGTTTGACTGGAGACGTTTCGGGTTCTACTCGACACCGGGCTGTTTCGGTCGGTAACATAAAGGTACCGAGTAGTGATATCCATCCCTACCCCAGGTTAGAGCTTAATCAGCAAGTGGAACTCACTTTACATAATCTATGTGCTTATGATAATAGACAATTATATCCATCAGTAAAATGGTTACCTTGTCTTTGTTCAAATGTCCTGATGTTCATTGTGACTTCTCTTCTGTCCCTCCACTAACTCCATGTAGGAGCCATACTGCCTGTTTTCCTCCAGGCCACAGGGGGCATGATGTTGTGTTGTGTGGTAGCCGATGCTAGCCTTAGCCTATTTAATTTCCTGTATTGTTACAAACAGGTGTGATTAATGGAAGAAGAGGAGCAAACAGTTTTTAACTGTGCTAGGTTTATTGTTCTCAGATTATGTTGTTTGTTCTACTTTATATTACGTATTATTTAAAGTAAGTGGACGCAGGTAATAAACGCCAAACTGCAAACTTTACGGAAAAGACTGGACATCGATTTACATGTTAACGTTAAGAACAATAAATCAATTAACTACCTGTAGCGGCTAAATATAGGGCATAGTCACTACACTCCACTTGATGCCAACTGGTTGTCATTGCTCTTCTCAGGGTGTTAAATTTGAGCTGAGGAACACCTTTTGAAGCCACACCTAAAGGTCCTCATGAACATTGGTGGAGGATAGTGTTCCTTACTTGTGCATGGTTTAAGAAAATAGACTGCAAAAACATGTAAGGTTGTGCTCTGATGACTCATCTGATGTTTGGATTTTCATAATTTAAGGTTTTGCACTTTATGCTGAAGTAAAACACTGTCTGGAGATGGTGTTAAAGCATTCAGTACTGTCTCAGCAGTTTTAACTGTATTTTATTGTCAAACTAATATTGTGTTACAACACAGTGTTTTCTATTCTATGCAGACTGCATATGTTTTTATCTGTTCATATATGGCTGATGGCATAGGATGTTTCTGTGACTAGTTATGGTCTTTAAATGATCAATGTGTAGGACTTTGTGGCAACTAGTGATGTCTATCTGCTCCCACTCCCACTCTAAGATACCAGTTTCAGGCTATTTGACACCAGAGAGAGAAACATACATGACATTCCATCAAACTCATTTTTGACAGCTATTTCCGGTCCACCCCCCACACCGGATGTCTGTATGTAACTGATAAGACGGGTGCATCCTGTCCCGCCCCAACCGGAAATATGTCTGTATGTAACTGATAAGAGGGGTTCGTACATCCTTCCATTGTGTGTTTCTGACTGATAATTGAAGGAGGTTTTTCATTGATTTAAAGACTTTATTAAGTAATAAAACTTGAATGAATTAACTAGGAGGTGTTTGTGACAATAAATTTATCATTAAAAAAGTATAGCAGTGAGTTATAAGTAAAGGAGGAATCTCCGGGGCCAGCAAAGGATCAGTAGGAGGTTTCTTTGGAATCAAGTCAGTCTTTATTATTAAACAAGTGAAGAATAAATTGAAATAATGACAGTAAAGCAGTAAAATGGTATAACGGTGAGTAAAAATTAAACAGCATTATAAATTATCTTCAACAGCATGCAGCAAAATAAGAGTCAGTTCCAAAATTAAACTTTGTAAAATCTTTGCTAAAGCTTTGTGTGACAAACTTACCATCATTAAAGAACTAAAGAATAAAATGAAATAATTACAGTAAAATAGTATAACAGTGAGTTAAAATTATACAGATTTTTTAATTACCTTCAACAGCATGCAGCAAAATAAGAGTGTGTTCCAAATTACCTTGCTATTGCTTTGTCTTACAAACTTGCCATCATTATCACTCCAAAGCTGTAGCCTAGTCTTAAACTTGTGAGTCTTAAAACTTTAATCCTTCTAGAGTCTGTGCCTCTTCTTCTCTGTCCTCTCTCTTTCTGGTGTAGCATAGGCTGTGCAGGGTGAATTGAGGAATGTGCTCCACCCCCCGCACCTCCCTCTGTTTTCTCAATGAGTCGTGTTGTGTGTTTAACTGTCATCCTCAGGTAATCTTGTAGACCAGTTATTAACTATGGTTATCTATAACCCCAGACTCCGGATGTTAAAAACGTTCTGGTTTTATCAGACAGAGTTCGTTTTTGAAACAGGAACCTATTTTATCAGCCGGAGACAGGAGTTTGGAACTACAGACTATATAATAATCTGGTTGTACCAGAAGTAACGGCCCCCAGCCCCTCACCAGTTATTTCCCACATGCAGAGCAGCACTCGGGTGTTTTGTTTTCTTTTTTTTTCTTACTTCTGTAAGTACCCTACCAGAAATCTAGAGGTCTTCACACTAGTGACCTGAAACCAGAGCGATGACCCTTCAAAGAGAACACGGTACGCATTCAGCCTTTCCTCCGTAACTTAAGAAATAGCAAAAATCGACACTTTGTATTTTCATTCCTGCGTGTTTTCAATTAACAGTTTTTGACTTAATCGGCAATGAGCTTCATTCAACCGAATATCACCTTGAAGGTAAGAGGGCCTTCTATGTACTAGAGTGAAATAGAAATGTTCTAAATTTTAAAGTGTACTATCCTGATGTGTATTTTGTATATTGTTTTTACAGATTTCTACTCAGAGGAGCAAATAGGTTCTACAAGGGAGAATGGCATTCCATCAGAGCAGGTTGTAGATCTCACAGGAGAAGTCGGTAAGTAAGTTTACCTTAACTTTTAATCAGTGTGTAGGTTTTATTTATTTATTTACAAACTTTTACGCAGATATGGTAACAGTACTCTTTTCTTTCATTACACCCGCAGATGGTGCGAGCGATTGTGAACAGTACTTTATGCAGGGTCTCTCCCCTACCTTTTACGAGGAGAACGCTCCGGTTCTGGAATCGGATCAGCCCTCGGTTTCAGTACCGCAAGCGTACATAACACCGGGGTCCCCGGAACACGATGAGCCGGATGTGTCCCCGGAATCACCTGTTGATGATGTAGAGCGCTCCAGTCAGGCCGCAGATGGGAGATCACATAACGGATCACCGGTAGAACCGCGGGGACTGACAGCGGGGGGAAATCATTCATCCGGATCCAGCAGAACCGTGTACGCCGCTGAATCAGACTGAGCCTATACCGATCAACGGACCTCGGAAAAGGGAACACCGTAGAAGGCTCATTTCAACCAGCAGTAGCAGTAGCAGTAGTAGGAGCAGCAGGCCAACCACAAGCATTAAGTGAAATTGTTTATTATAATGCTCAGGGGCTGCGCATTTTATTTAGCTCATGTAATATCATTAACCAGCCAACAGACGTCGCTCTAAAACCATTAACCTAGCAAATATGCAGTCATAATAAAATAGTATAGCCTATATACACAGTTTCCCGTGATACAATGTTGCTGATTATTAGGATATACAATTAATGAGTTAACAGTAATCCACACTAATTTCTCAAATACAACACCATGTCAAATGTTCTATGCACCAAGTAGTCTTATGAGTTATTTAACCTGACTTTAAAAGCTATTTTGCTTCTTTTCATAAAGTAAGCTATTACTGTGGTGTTTGTTTGTTTGTTTTGCACTTTGCACTACAGTGTTTTGGTACTGATGTCTGACATTCAGGGTATTTAGTTACAAGATAATGTAAGAGTTTTAAAAAACTTTAATGATGCCATGCAAATAATTTTTAAAAAACTAGTTTGCTTGTTTGCTATAAAGTATTAATGTAGAGATTTTTAAGGGTGAAGCCTGACTTTCAGTATTAAAATACACAAAAGAGGTTAAAGTGTCTTTGTTTTTGTCTCCCTCCAGCAAACAGACCCCGACGATCCGTGAGAGGCTGTCAGAATTGCTGTCGGACTGCCCATGACAACTAGTTTTAATGAGTAATGCTTTCCGACTAATGGGTGAAATGCTGGCTGTCTACAGTGATCATAATTAGTAAGGTGATTTATCTGAAATTGTTTCAAATGATTTTTTATTTGTTTCATTGGGTAATTGTTTTTATGTTGATTTTCACTTGCAACAGTTAGATAAACGTGTTATTCATTTTAATTTATGACATTGATATTTTTTAAGGTTTAAGTGTGTTTTGATTTTTATGATAATGGATGAAAACAAACCGTTAGGGCTTAGGCTGAGTTTATCAGACGAGGTAGATCAACATTTTCAGAATGAGTCAAACTTTCAAAATGGTGACTGAAAAAACCTCCTCCAGTCAGTTCTTAGATCCGTTACACGCTATAAATCAAGCTCTCGTTGATCTGGAACGCTTAGAAAATGAAATACCAACTGCTTTATTAGATGAAATCAACCAAATGAATGAACCCTTTAACCAAAACAACCTCCCCTCTTTACCCGAGCCCAACCATATTCCTGTCTTAAACTCATCTGTGTCTCCAGACCCCTTGATTCAAATACAAAATGCTCTCTCCGAGCTTGAAAATAATGCAATCCCTGCCTTAATCCCCTCCACATCCTCGGCCTACCAGACCCCCATTAACTCCCCCCTCATGCCAACACTCCTCCCTTGCAACAGCAAGGGGGTAGCACGACTCAAAATATTGACCCTGTGGCACCTCAAGCAAGAGTCATATCACGACATAGATTCTGTAATTATGAAATACGCCAGGTGTTGCGCTTTCCTTCTCCAACCAATGCAGAGGGTGTAGTGGATTATGCTCAGTTTTACAATGGTACACTGGAGCAGGTAGATGCGATTTTACAACAAGCCTTGTCACACAGGAGACCCCAAGATGTGGTGCAGTTGGAGCTAAGAGGGGAAAATCTCCGTAATAATGTATCAGTTATCTTACAGGATGGTGATGTTGACAATTTAGCAGGTTTTGAAAGACTTTTGCTTCGCATTGTACAATCCAATTGGACCATTATGACAGACGGTGATCTAGAACTGGTTACAGGCGCGGGTAAAAGAGCAATGGTGGATAAAATTTTACATAGCGAAATCTTTAAAAAAAAACCAACGCTTTCTGTACATTGTAGAAAACGAGGGGAATCAGTTGTGTTTTGCCGTCTGTCTGGCTCATCTTCTACATCCCCTCCTCAACGATAGACAGGCTCTTGAATGCGGTAGAGAGATTCAAAACAAAGTGGGAATGGATGATCAGACACCTGTAGCCTTAAGCGACATCACGCGATTTGAACGTGCTTTGGACTGCAAAATTGTAGTGTTCTATAGAGGAGACGACGATAGGGCCCTCTGTAAATTCATGACCAAAAGCCCAAGACAGAGTAAAACCCTATTTTTGTTTCTCTTTCAGAACCACTACTATGGTATAAAAAATCTAAAGGCCTTTCTGGGTTCCCCATATCTGTGTGAGTACTGTTACACAGGGTACAACTGTGTGCTGAGTCACCGATGCCCTGCTCATTGTTCCGTTTGCTATGACCCTACCTGTATTCAGAAGGGGTTTCAACCTGTTGTGTGTAAAGAGTGTAACAGAACATGTCGTTCAGAATTCTGCCTGACAAAGCACAAAGAGCCTACAGAGAGGCCCAGAGCCAAAAAATTCGCCAGCACGTGCTCGTTGTACAAAAAATGTAACAAATGTGCGCAGCTTTACTACTCAGCGATGAGGGGTGAAGGTAAACCACCACACATGTCCTGCGGTGAAGTGTAAAATCGGTGGTGAGAATTTGACCTCTGACGTTACAGATAAGAGTGAGATGCACCAGTGCTACATCCAGACACTACCACCTGAAACAAAACACACAGAAAAGTTGGTGTTTTATGATTTTGAAACATACGTCAATGAAAATGGCGTTCACATACCCTTTTTGGTGTGTACAAAAACGTTAGATGGCAAAACATGGAGCTCTCAAGGCAGAAATTGTGCCAACGAGTTTCTCATGCATTTCAGACGCCCTCTGTACAAAAATGCTGTGTTTATTGCTCACAATGCTCGAGGTTTTGACTCCTACCTACTCCTCAACGCCATGCTTGAACAAGCATTAAAACCCTCTTTGATTTTGCAAGGTTCAAAAGTCATCTGTATGACACATCCTGATTTTAATCAAAAATACATTGACTCACTGTCCTTTCTTTCCATGCGTTTAGCCGATATGCCAAAAGCTCTCGGTTTCAATGACAGAATTAAAGGTTATTTTCCCCATAATTTTAGCTCACCTGCCCATTTGACCTACACAGGTCCCTACCCGGAGCCAAAAATGTACGGTACAGAATGCATGACTACGGTACAGCTGAAAGACTTTAACACCTGGTACGAGACGGCGCGCCGCGGTACATTTGATTCATGAGAGAGGCCCGCCTCTATTGTGAAAATGATGTTGAGATTCTCGCAGAGGGATGCAAGCTGTTCAGAAAACAGTATATTGATGAAACAGTGGTTGACTCGTTTAGCCGTGCGACTATAGCATCTGCATGCATGAAAGTGTTTGTGACCAACTTCCTTCCTCCTAAAAGTTTGGCCATCCCCGACCCCGATAACTAC
>NW_025742358.1:1292-2214 GCF_021292245.1 Micropterus dolomieu | reverse complement strand
AAACGTCTTTACAAACGAAAGGTCTGGTTCCATTACAATGACAATGAGGTTTGATTGTATTCATGTTGTGTAGATTGTTGGATTAGTTGTCATTTATTTACCCTTGTGGTATTTCGTCTACCATTGTTGGTATTTGATAATCATTGTTATGTACCCTTGTGGTATTTCGTCTACCATTGTTGGTATTTGATAATCATTGTTATGTACCCTTGTGGTATTTCGTCTACCATTGTTGGTATTTGATAAGCATTGTTATGTACCCTTGTGGTATTTCGTCTACCATTGTTGGTATTTGATAAGCATTGTTACCTGTGGAAATATTTGTATATTATTAGTATGTATGGTATGAATGTGTGGTTTTGACTTGTGCATCCACTGTTTCTAAATGAGGTATTATTATTATTATTATTATTTTATTTTTTTTAATTATTAATATTTTTTCTTTGAGATTATTGATGAAGGAAGCAGCTATTTTTTGTATGTATAAATTCTTTGATAGACTGGGGTGGGGTTTAATAAGTTTAACTTCTTCCCACTCCATTTCAAGCATAAGTGTATAAGTTATTATTATTGTGTATCTTTTCTGTTGTCACATTATTTTGCTTGAAATAAATAAATAAATAAATAAATAAATAAATTGTACAAAATAATATAACTGCAACAACTGTATAGGGTTGTGTTTTGTTTAGTTTGGGTCCAGGTAGAGAGTCGCTGCCTTGGTGGTTTTCTTTTCCTTGCTTTGTTCTGTTCTTTTGTTCTGGCTTAGTTCTTAGCTTGGGCTCTGCTGACGAACTTGCACCTTGCGCTGGGTTATCGTGTCTGCTGGTCATTATATTTACTGCATGTCAGCTAGTGTGTGTTTTATGGGCTCATTGATATCTCAGCCAACCTGTCTCTTTGTGCTCAACGCAGTTTTAATCAC
>NW_025742358.1:0-1272 GCF_021292245.1 Micropterus dolomieu | reverse complement strand
ACTTCTTCCCACTCCATTTCAAGCATAAGTGTATAAGTTATTATTATTGTGTATCTTTTCTGTTGTCACATTATTTTGCTTGAAATAAATAAATAAATAAATAAATAAATTGTACAAAATAATATAACTGCAACAACTGTATAGGGTTGTGTTTTGTTTAGTTTGGGTCCAGGTAGAGAGTCGCTGCCTTGGTGGTTTTCTTTTCCTTGCTTTGTTCTGTTCTTTTGTTCTGGCTTAGTTCTTAGCTTAAAATATATATATATATATATAAGCACTGGATATTGTTTGGTCCAGGCTGAAATATCTAAACATCTATTGAATGGATTGTCAGGAAATTTTGTGCAGACTTTCATGTCCCCATAGGATGAGTTCTGTTGACTAATGATTCTGCAGAAGGACTGTTGATATTTGAACTCCAAACAAATACACCTCTCCTTCACTGCTCCCTCAGAAGCTCCATGTCTCCCCAACTACTGGATATACAGATATATATATATAGATGATCTTTTAAGTTTCCCCTTGCGCCATCATCAGGTCACATTTTTAAATTGTCCAAGACTTTATGCTTTATAACCACATACCTGGCAAAGTAATGACATCTACATTGGCTGAGCTGTACTTTGTGTTTTATGCTAATTAACAAATGTTATTGTTATGTTATTATTATCATTCTAACATGCTGAACTAAGATGGTGAACAGGATACACATTATACCTGCTAAACATCAGCATGTTATCATAGTCAATGTGAGCATATTAGTTTTTCATTATTAGCATTTAGCCTAAAGCCCCACTGTGCCTCAGACAGCCTCACAGATCTGCTAGGATGGCTGCAGACACTAAGTCTTGTTTTTATTGTTAAATGAATATGTTTGGGTTTTGGACTTTTTGAAGACATTATAATGATCTCTGGGGTAAAATTCTGCGCATTTTTCATTATTCTAACATCTATATACACAATAAGTATTGATTAATTAAGACACAGAAACAGTTAGCTGCTGATATTTCTTAAATAGTTGCAGCCCTACATAGGCGCCTTAGTTCCTGTTTAAATTTGGCAGTATATCTCTCTCATGCTCTTTGGGCAAAGGGCCAGAAGTGTCAACTCTAAAACTATAAATGAATCTGATGACCATACTCAAAAAAGACTTGCATCTCAGTTTAGACTTTGACACTAACAGCTCATGTTGACACTTGGACTTGCGCCTTACAACTTGAAAGATGAGATCCACGATAGGCCAATGACTGTAATTTTGAACAAAGGACTAGCACA
>NW_025742357.1:0-10092 GCF_021292245.1 Micropterus dolomieu | reverse complement strand
CTCCACCCCCCATGCTGCCTTCCCTTCATACATCACAGTCAGCTCCGCCTCCCCACGCCGCCTTCCCTTCATACATCACTGTCAGCTCTGCCTCCCCACGCCGCCTTCCCTTCATACATCTGTCAGCTCCACCCCCCATGCTGCCTTCCCTTCATACATCACAGTCAGCTCCGCCTCCCCACGCCGCCTTCCCTTCATACATCACTGTCAGCTCCGCCTCCCCACGCCACCTTCCCTTCATAAATCACTGTCAGCTCCGCCTCCCCACGCCACCTTCCCTTCATACATCACTGTCAGCTCCGCCTCCCCACGCCACCTTCCCTTCATACATCACTGTCAGCTCCGCCTCCCCACGCCACCTTCCCTTCATACATCACTGTCAGCTCTGCCTCCCCACGCCACCTTCCCTTCATACATCACTGTCAGCTCCGCCCCCCATGCCTCGGGCCGCTAACAGCAGTTTTATGGTCTGAGCGAGCTAGCTGCTGGCTGCTAGTCAAAGTTCCACAGTGCTACAGAGCACAATCATTTCTGTAGTTTGACCATGTATTTTTCACATGTAGCTAACGTTATATTGTTACCTTCAGGGCGTGTCTATCAAGTCCGTTTTCCAACATTGGCGAGCATGCTAGCCACATTAGCCGCGCAATATGCTAACGCCAAGTAGCTAACCTACAAAACAAACAGTAAAACAACATGGCAACACGTCGTGTCATGTCCAGCACATGGAAATCCATCCTTGAACCATTTCAGAGCTTGTTACGCTTGTGGAACTTCTGAAGCACTAATTTATTAATTTAACAGAAAACAACTGTCCAATCAGAGCAGAGTATGTAAACGACACACCGCTTCATGAGAGGCCACAGTACTTTGTGTAATATATAAAGGAGGTGATGGCGCAGTGGATAAGACACATGCCTTTGGGGTGGGAGACCGAGTTCACTCTGTGACACATCCACGGTGACCGTGTTGTCAATGTCTCTCAGGTGAATCACCATGACGACAGAGCCAGGTGAGCCACAGGAGGCCCAGCCCAAAGAGGCGGAGTTGTTCCCTGAAGCCGCCGCCCACTCCACACCTAAACAGGTAAAAACACAAAGAAATAAACAATCGATGAACAAATTACTAATCTGAAATGTGACATCACTTCCTGTGTCCTCAGGGAGGGGAGGGCGGGCTGTCCCCGAGCCAAGCTCAGAGCTCATTGGCTGAGGACTCGACTAGTCACCTGTCTTCGAGCAGTCGAATCGCTCGCTCCCCGGCAAGAAACCCGCTGAGCTTTAGGACGATGCAGACCAAAGTGACCCTGCTGGATGGCTCGCTGTTCACCTGCACTGTGGAGGTGAGACAGGTGGAGGAGGGGAGACAGGTGGAGGGAAAACAGGTGGAGGAGGGCAGACAGGTGGAGACATGGGAGACACGTGGAGGCAAGACAGGTGGAGATGAGACAGGTATGGACAGATGGAGGTGTATAAACTTAATGTGGAACCTGCTCCTCTCTGCAGAAACGTGCTCGTGGTCTGCAGCTGTTTGAGAAGGTCTGTGAACACATCAACCTGCTGGAGAGAGACTACTTTGCTTTGTCCTTCAGAGACGCCGACAACAACAAGGTACCTGTCTACCTGTCTGTCTACCTGTCTACCTGTCTGTGCGCTGACGTTTACCTTTTGTCTTCCAGAACTGGTTGGATCCGGCGAAGGAGATGAAGAAGCAGGTCAGAGGTCAGCAGCTCCGCTACCTCTCTCTAGTTTTGGACACCTGATTTGTTGATCTGGTTAGTTCAAGTCAACTGTCTCCACTCTCTTTGTCTTTCAGGCGTTCCCTGGAACTTCTCCTTTAATGTCAAGTTTTACGCTCCAGACCCCGCCCAGCTCTCTGAGGACATCACCAGGTAGTTTAACTCACCTGTCAGTCAAAGCTCAGCAGTGTCATACATGTTTTCGCCTGTTTGAAATAGTTAAGAAATGTGATGGCTTCCTCTACATGTCTGCAGGTACTTCCTGTGTCTCCAGCTCAGACAAGATATAGTTTCTGGTCGTCTTCCGTGTTCATTTGCGACTCACACTGTCCTAGGCTCCTATACCATCCAATCAGAGCTTGGAGACTATGATCCTGGTACTGTACTCTACTGTACTACTGCTACTCTACTACACTCAGCTGAATCCTTCCTTCCCCTGTTATACCCTTCTATAACATACAATGCCATACTGCTCCTTACTCCGCCGTACCCGGCCATACATTCTCTGCCGTACCCTTATTTACCCTGCCATACCCTACTGTACCCTGCTATATATTCTCTGGTCGGCCCTTCTTTACCCTGCCGTACCCTCCTGTACCCTGCCATATCTTCTCTGATCAGCCCTTCTTTACCCTGCTGTACCCTGCCATATGTTCTCTGGTATACCTTTCTTTACCTCGTCGTCCCCTACTGTACCCTGCCATATATTCTCTGGTATACTCTTCTTTACCCTGCCGTACCCTACTGTACCCTGCCATATATTCTCTGGTATACTCTTCTTTCCCCTGCCGTACCCTACTGTACCCTGCCATATATTCTCTGGTATACTCTTCTTTCCCCTGCCGTACCCTACTGTACCCTGCCATATATTCTCTTGTATACTCTTCTTTACCCTGCCGTACCCTACTGTACCCTACCATATATTCTCTGATGAGCCCTTCTATACCCTGCCATTTGTTTTCTGGTATGACCTGACTGTCTCTGACCACCTGTCTCTCTCTCTCTGTGTTTCCTATGACCTGTCTGTCTCTGACCACCTGTCTCTCTCTGTCTCGGTGTATTTTCAGACGAGTGTGGCTCAGATTATGTCAGTGAACTCTGTTTTGCTCCGAATCAAACAAAAGAAATGGAGGAGAAGATCATGGAGCTGCATAAATCATACAGGTTCTTATAGATGAATTAAAAAGACATTTAAATATTATAAAATGTAAGGGAACCAAGCAGGTTTTAACACATGTGATTGTGTGTTTAGAGGAATGACACCAGCTGAAGCAGAGCTGCACTTCCTGGAAAATGTGAAGAAACTGTCCATGTACGGAGTCGACCTTCATCACGCAAGGGTAAGAAACACACCAACACACCAGTGTTACTGTCAACGCTGTTACTGCTGGTGGAGGTCCAAACCTCAGTACTTCAACAACCTACTGCTGGTTAGCATTGTTAGCACTGCAGTGTCTGCATCAGTTAAACTACAAACTGCTGTGAACAGTTACATTAAATAAATCCTATATTTTCTTAACTGGACACATTTAAGTGTTTATAAGTGGAAACATTCTTTTCTAGCTATTTAAAGCTGCATTAACTTAAACAGCAAAAAAATGGATTAAATCATCTTATTTGGTATCCTGAGTTTCTACTCGTACAGACACAGTGTGAGGGGATCAGTACTGCTGATCTTCTGCTTTCTGCTGCTCAACAATCACCAATACATGACCCACTTCCTGTCCACAATCAATTATGTGCGTGTGTGCACACGTGTGTGCGTGTTCAGGGTGACATTACCGATTTTTCCATCATGGCTGCTCTCCATTGATTCAGGCTCTCTGTGTGACAGAGTGAAGCCTGCAGATCAAACAGCTGGTCCAGCTCTGCTTCATGCAGTCAGATCTGAACCAGCAGCAGGTCTGACAGGATCCACAGAGACCTGATCTCACAGATCAATCACACACCACAGCGACACGTTGGAAGGATTTGAAACAGGGTTGGATTCTACAGTTAAATAACGTAATGGATAATTTCAATACTTCATGTATTAATACTTCTCCTCAGTAACGCTGAGTACAGATGAGGTGTGTATTAATACTACTCCTCAGTAACGCTGAGTACAGATGAGGTGTATTAATACTTCTCATCAGTAACGCTGAGTACAGATGGTGTGTATTAATACTTCTCATCAGTAACGCTGAGTACAGATGAGGTGTATTAATACTTCTCCTCAGTAACGCTGAGTACAGATGGTGTGTATTAATACTTCTCCTCAGTAACGCTGAGTACAGATGGTGTGTATTAATACTTCTCCTCAGTAACGCTGAGTACAGATGGTGTGTATTAATACTTCTCCTCAGTAACGCTGAGTACAGATGGTGTGTAGTAATACTTCTCCTCAGTTACGCTGAGTACAGATGGTGTGTAGTAATACTTCTCCTCAGTAACGCTGAGTACAGATGGTGTGTAGTAATACTTCTCCTCAGTAACGCTGAGTACAGATGGTGTGTATTAATACTTCTCCTCAGTAACGCTGAGTACAGATGGTGTGTATTAATACTTCTCCTCAGTAACGCTGAGTACAGATGGTGTGTATTAATACTTCTCCTCAGTAACGCTGAGTACAGATGGTGTGTATTAATACTTCTCCTCAGTAACGCTGAGTAGAGATGGTGTGTATTAATACTTCTCCTCAGTAACGCTGAGTACAGATGGTGTGTATTAATACTTGTCCTCAGTAACGCTGAGTACAGATGGTGTGTATTAATACTTCTCCTCAGTAACGCTGAGTACAGATGGTGTGTAGTGCACATATCCACGGTAACCTCGAGTTAATCACGAACAAAACCTGCTCGGAGCAGTTTAGAGATGCAGCGTAAATCACCATGGCAACAGCCCTCAGTAACTGTCCACCTTTTGGGACCCACGAGTCAGTAACGAGGTGCAGGTGGAGGATCAGGTGACATCAGGAACTCACTGAGGACACCGGGTGGACAGAAGGGCAGCCGACAGACCCAGACCCCACAGACCCCACAGACCCCACAGACCCCACAGACCCCAGACCCCTCAGACCCAGACTCCACAGATCCAGACCCCACAGACCCAGACTCCACAGCTCCAGACTCCTCAGATCCAGACTCCTCAGATCCAGACCCCTCAGACCCCGACTCCTCAGATCCAGACTCCACAGACCCAGACCCCTCAGACCCAGACCCCTCAGACCCAGACTCCACAGATCCAGACTCCACAGCTCCAGACTCCTCAGATCCAGACCCCTCAGACCCAGACCCCTCAGACCCAGACTCCACAGCTCCAGACTCCTCAGATCCAGACTCCTCAGATCCAGACCCCTCAGACCCCGACTCCTCAGATCCAGACCCTACAGACCCAGACTCCAAAGCTCCAGACCCCACAGACCCAGACTCCTCAGATCCAGACTCCACAGCTCCAGAGCCAGAAACACCTGCAGGAAGTGATAGGAGGAGAGAGGAGAGGGACGAGAAAACACAAGACTACCAGAAAGGGGAGAAGTTGTGTTAGTAACATGCAATAATGGGATGAGGTTGCATACAGAGGGAGAGGAAGTAGAGGAGAGAGGAGCTTAGTGCATCATGGGAAATCCCCCGGCAGTCTAGGCCTATAGCAGCATAACTAAGGTCCCAGATACCCTGAGGCTCCACTGTTTACCAATGGGGACAGTTGCAGACTGGACCCAGATGCACAGCGCCCGTCAGCGGTCGGAGGACACAAGACTTTTTGACAGGGATCCAAACGAGAGTCTTCACAGACTACATTACATTCTGTATCACAACCACAGTGATGTTGTGTTTCAAGGTGTTGTGGAGGCTTTAGCATTTAGACCAGCTGTTCTGTTCTGTCTTTGTCTGTCTGTCTGTCCGTGTGACTGGAGTAGATGGTAGGAAGCCGCTTTGATTGCTTGCCTTCCGCAAAGTCCGAGGTAAGACTATTTCCCCTGCGTGCACGTGTGTTCGTATGTGTTTGTGTTGAGTGTGTGTGAGTTTTCATGCAAACATCTTCATATCATGTCTTTATTCTGCTACCCACAACCCACAGCAGCCCTCCCATGCCATGACCCCACCCTAATCTAAAGCTATGAACCAGTTCATTACACCGTACAGGGCAGGGGCCCCTCAGTGCTGGGCTTGGGTAGTAAATGTGCTGGACTCTGGTCTTCAGACGTTCTGGACGTTGTGGCCTTTACATGGACCAACCGAGCATCCTGGTTTTAGGGCTATCTTCTAATATAATTGTGTTTTTGTTCACACTCAGCTGCAGGTTTAGGTTGTGTCCTCTTTAGGACTTGTTGTAAATCCAGAGGAAACTCAGACCCAAGCACCCAGCAGCAGAGAGTTTCAACCCCTCGCTGACTCAAATTCCCCTCCCTTTTGGGCTGTGTCTCAGAGACTGTCAGAGGACAAACTGTGAATCCTGTCTTAGGAAGAAGAAGCTATTTAATCTCTCTGAGTGTTGGGCACATAGTTCTTAAAGGAACGTAAAATAAAATGTTCCATTTCAGTCATTCACGAGTCCATGGTTTGTGCGTGTGTGTGTGTGTGTGCGTGCGTGCAGGACTCAGAGGGCGTGGCCATCATGCTGGGCGTGTGCAGTAGCGGTCTGCTGGTCTACAGAGACAGACTGAGAATCAACAGGTTCTCGTGGCCAAAGATCCTGAAGATCTCATACAAAAGGAACAACTTCTACATCAAGATCCGACCTGGAGAGGTGAGACCCCACACACACCTGAGCACCACAGAAGAAGAGTTCAGACATGACCCCTTAATGAAGGACATACGCCAGAGTCCTGTCAACGTGTCCCATTCATCATCAGAGCTTCCTGTCCCCCGCATTGATCCTAGCAAACGGGTTAGGGGTTCCTAAGTTCCCTGTTCCTGTGTGTGCCTGTTGAACAGCAGGACTCAGCGTGGCACTTTATGTTCCACCTGTCCCAGAGTCTGTCTGTCCCCAGTTTGACCAGTTTTACTCTGTGTCTGTCCGCAGTTTGACCAGTTTGAGTCGGTCTCTCTGTCCCTAGTTTGACCAGTTTGTGTCCGTCTGTCCCCAGTTTGAGTCTGTCTGTCCCCAGTTTGACCAGTTTGAGTCTGTCTTTCCCCAGTTTGACCAGTTTGAGTCTGTCTTTCCCCAGTTTGACCAGTTTGAGTCTGTCTGTCCGCAGTTTGACCAGTTTGAGTCGGTCTCTCTGTCCCCAGTTTGACCAGTTTGAGTTGGTCTCTCTGTCCCCAGTTTGACCAGTTTGTGTCTGTCTGTCCCCAGTTTGAGTCTGTCTGTCCCCAGTTTGACCAGTTTGAGTCTGACTGTCCCCAGTTTGACCAGTTTTACTCTGTGTTTCTGTCCCCAGTTTGACCAGTTGAATCTGTGTCTGTCCCCAACTGACTTAAGTCTGCCTCTCTGTCCCCAGTTTGACTCTGTCTCTGTCCCCAGTTTGACCAGTTTGAATCTGTGTCTGTCACCAGTTTGACCAGTTTGAGTCTACCATTGGTTTCAAGCTGCTTAACCACAGAGCTGCAAAGCGACTGTGGAAGGTCTGCGTGGAGCATCACTCCTTTTTCAGGTCAGTGGTTCAGGGTCCTGAGGAGATGATGAAACACGATGCAACGTACAACCACCTGAAACAACACCTATCTGTCTGTCTCTTCACCTTCCTGTCTGTCTCTCAGGTTGGTGTCTCCAGAGGAGACCCCAAAGAAGTTGCTGTCTCTGGGTTCAAAGTTTCGGTACAGCGGTCGGACTCAGATTCAGAGTCGCAGAGCTAGTGCTCAGATCTCCAGACCTGCACCGCATTTCCCACGATGCATCAGCAAGAGGAACATGCTGAGCCGCAGCCTAGACGGAGGTACTCATAATGATCATACTAGTACTGGTCCCTGTAGAAGTACTGGTACCTGTCCGAGGAGTAGTAGTATTGGTCCTTGTAGTAGAATGGTCCCAGTTGTAGAAGTACTGTACCCAGCAGTATTTGTCCAGCTCGTGGTAGTAGTAGTCCTTGTCTCATCAGTAGTAATTCTGGTCCCAGTAGTCATTGTAATGGTCTACATATCAGTAATAGTTGTCCCAGTAGTAGCAGTAGTAGTAGTAGTAGTAGTAGTAGTATTCCTGGTATTCGTAGTTGCAGTACTTATGCTAGTAATTATAGTCCTGGTCTCAGTCACATTTCTGGTCCTAGCAGTCACAGCATTGTTGATCCTGACAACTGATTCATTTGTAGTTTTAGGTCTGGTCACCAATTTTTTAGTTTGGTTTCATTTAGTCGTAGTTCTTGTCCCAGTAGTAGTGGAACAAGTTCCAGTGATTTTAGTACCAGAAGTGTCCAACTTGCAGCAGCATTTTGGGGCAATAAAACTATTAAATCGTAATGTTTTTATTGCTGACTATCTTGAATGTGTCTGTATACTTGTCCCAGTAGTCATAGTTATGATCCCAGTAGTCATAGTTCTTGTCCCAGTAGTAGTGGAACAGGTTCCAGTAGTTTTAGTACCAGAAGTGTCCAACTTGCAGCAGCATTTTGGGGCAATAAAACCATTAAATCGTAATGTTTTTATTGCTGACTATTCTTGAACGCGTCTGTATACTTGTCCCAGTAGTCATAGTTATGATCCCAGTAGTCATAGTTCTTGTCCCAGTAGTAGTGGAACAGGTTCCAGTAGTTTTAGTACCAGAAGTGTCCAACTTGCAGCAGCATTTTGGGGCAATAAAACCATTAAATCGTAATGTTTTTATTGCTGACTATTCTTGAACGCGTCTGTATACTTGTCCCAGTAGTCATAGTTATGATCCCAGTAGTCATAGTTCTTGTCCCAGTAGTAGTGGAACAGGTTCCAGTAGTTTTAGTACCAGAAGTGTCCAACTTGCAGCAGCATTTTGGGGCAATAAAACCATTAAATCGTAATGTTTTTATTGCTGACTATTCTTGAACGCGTCTGTATACTTGTCCCAGTAGTCATAGTTATGATCCCAGTAGTCATAGTTCTTGTCCCAGTAGTAGTGGAACAGGTTCCAGTAGTTTTAGTACCAGAAGTGTCCAACTTGCAGCAGCATTTTGGGGCAATAAAACCATTAAATCGTAATGTTTTTATTGCTGACTATTCTTGAACGCGTCTGTATACTTGTCCCAGTAGTCATAGTTATGATCCCAGTAGTCATAGTTCTTGTCCCAGTAGTAGTGGAACAGGTTCCAGTAGTTTTAGTACCAGAAGTGTCCAACTTGCAGCAGCATTTTGGGGCAATAAAACCATTAAATCGTAATGTTTTTATTGCTGACTATTCTTGAACGCGTCTGTATACTTGTCCCAGTAGTCATAGTTATGATCCCAGTAGTCATAGTTCTTGTCCCAGTAGTAGTGGAACAGGTTCCAGTAGTTTTAGTACCAGAAGTGTCCAACTTGCAGCAGCATTTTGGGGCAATAAAACTATTAAATCGTAATGTTTTTATTGCTGACTATTCTTGAACGCGTCTGTATACTTGTCCCAGTAGTCATAGTTATGATCCCAGTAGTCATAGTTCTGGTTCCAGTAGTAGTGGAATGGGTTCCAGTAGTTTTAGTCCCAGACTTGTCCAACCAGCAGTAGCATTTTGGGGCTTCAGGATTTAATGGTGTTATTGGTAACTATTCTTGAACTTGTCGGTATACTTGTTCCAGTAGTCATAGTTCTGGTTCCAGTAGTAGTTCTGGTCCGAGTAGTAGTGTTCTGTGACAGATCAGTTCTTTCTTGTTCTTGTTGGTGACCAGAGTTTTTAATTGGTCCTCAGCTTCAAGGGCCACGCCCACATCTTCTCTGATTGGCTCTCCAGCCATCACAGCATCCCCCAAAGCCAACGGTGGTGCTTACACAGGTAGAGCTCATTACTGTTGTAACACAGCTGTTGTCTGCGGTAGTACTGTAGTAGTACTGCATTGTGATTGGCCACAGCTCTGAATGCTTCACTTCATTCAGCTTGTCAGGGAATGCTGCCACCTGATTAGTAGAGGGGCTGTGCTTCATTTAGACAGATAAGCTGGGTAAATTTCTGTCCAATCAGATCTTCTGTTTTTGCTGATGTCATCACATGAGGTCAGACCTACTGTCAAACTGTGAAATACGTCAGGGACTAATCGACTGAACAGGACTGAAGACAACATGTACCAACAGACAGGCAGGGAGGGAACGACCGGGTGAAACACGTCAGGGACTAATCGACTGAACAGGACTGAAGACAACATGTACCAACAGACAGGCAGGGAGGGAACGACCGGGTGAAACACGTCAGGGACTAATCAGACTGAACAGGACTGAAGACAACATGTACCAACAGACAGGCAGGGAGGGAACGACCGGGTGAAACACGTCAGGGA
>NW_025742356.1:0-4083 GCF_021292245.1 Micropterus dolomieu | reverse complement strand
CCTAGTCTACTTTTGGAGACTCTAGGAACCACAAGTAACCCTGCATTCTGGGAGCGCAGTGCTCTGGTGGGGTAGTAAGGTACTATGAGCTCTTTAAGATAAGATGGTGCCTGACCATTAAGAGCTTTGTAGGTAAGAAGAATGATTTTAAATTCTATTCTGGATTTTACTGGAAGCCAATGCAGAGAAGCTAAAACAGGAGAAATGTGATCTCTTTTCCTGGTTCCTGTCAGAACACGTGCTGCAGCATTCTGGATCAGCTGAAGAGTCTTAATGGACTTTTTCGAGCAGCCTGATAATAAAGAATTGCAGTAATCCAGCCTAGAAGTAACAAATGCATGGACTAGTTTTTCTGCATCATTTTTAGACAGGATGTTCCTGAAAAAAAACTACAAGGACTACAAGCTTGATTTTCATGAATATATATTTAAAGATAATTTCCCCCTCTCCTTTATTGAGTTCTCTCTTTTTTGTGCTGTAACAGGTTTACAAAGTGAAAAAGCCCAAAGTGAGTTCCCATCTCCCACAGAAAACTCTGCTCTGAAAACAGCTTGTTTGTAGTCCAGCCTTTACTTCCCTTTCTTGTGATTTCACAATTAAATGTCATAACGCTCGCCGAGCGGCTACTCCGACACGCCCTCAGAAACAGCGAGCTGCAGCACACAGCTCTCCTCTCCCTTCCAAACACTAGCTACCCTCCAGGCAGTCAGTGGACATAAAGTTGTTCCTGTGATGTAGAGACAGAGCTCAGTTAAAACTTTATGGATACAGATTAATAACTCACCGCTCTGAAACTCTCGCTCCAGTCCATGTTGCTAAGCTGGTCGGCAACATGTACAGCTGAACCCGAGCTGTTTACCGGCTTCACGCCGACCGGCCCTTCTCTGCTTCTGATTGGCTAGTAGTCCTTAACTAGGAACTGAGCATGTGCAACTCCCAACAAAGATCATTTAGAGACAAGATGTATCACTCCATAGCTAAAATGAAGCCTTCAACACAGGCTGAAAAAAGGAGCTGCAACAATGTGCAGTATGGCAAAAATATAACCATGTAAACCTGTTCTGGTACAACCTCTAAATGAGATGAGGAACCTGAACATGAGCAGAATACCACCTCTTTAATCTTTTGTTCCACTGTGTAGTTTTATACATGTCTTTGTTTACTTCTTTAATGGGAGTCGTAGTTGTTTTCAGGTTGGACAGTGTGATGTTTCACATGTTAAACAGAGATTTAATTTATTAAACAAACAGCAGAGTTTCATTCACACTCATTTTATTTCGTTATGAAATTAATTCTCCGTTTCTGCCCTGAGACCAAACATTCGAACAGAGAACATGGATCAACTCATTGATAACTCCGATTATTTGTCATTACTGATCCAGACGTTGCGTATTTAACTGGTTGTAGACTGGGTTCTGGTGTCACAGACTGGTGGTGTTGCTGGCGTCCACCTTCAGGTCTTTGGCGACCAGTCCGGAGGTGACCGGGTGCATCGCCGCTCGGTGAGCCAGAAACACTCGAAGAGCTTCATCACGATACTTTTCAAAGTTGAATACCTCCCTGATGACAAAGACAGAAACAAACAGAAGCTGGAGGAACTCCTTTTCAAACATTCAATTTTATTTATATAGCGCCAAATCACAACAACAGTTCATAAAAGAGCAGGTCTAGACCATACTCTGATGTTATTTACAATTTAAATTTAATTTAAGCCCAACAATTCCCACCAAGAGCAGCACTAGGAGACAGAGGCAAGGAAAAACTTCCTTTTCAGATGCAGAAACCTCGAGCAGAACCATGTGTTGGCCTGCTGTTGTCCTGCTGAAGGACAACACAGCCCTTTCCTCGAGGACTCCCCCCTCTCACCCAGCCTGGTACAGACTCTAATCCCCCCCCCCCCCCCCCCCCCCCCCCCCCCCCCCCCCCCCGTACCAACCAGCTGCCTCCATACACACATCCCAAGCCAAGACGCCGGTCACACCCCTGCACCTGTCCAAGGCCTGGCCTCTAGCCAGCCTCCAGCCAGGAGCTCCAGACCTGAAACCACCACCACAGCTCCACATCCAGACCTGACAGCTGAGTCTGAACAAACACACACAGGCAGAAGGGCTGACATTATCCTCCTCGTGGACTCTAATGGGAAGTTCCTGGATGAAAAGACCTTATTCCCAAGGCACAGAACGGAGAAGACGTGGTGCCCCAACACCTGTTAACAGTGCCTGAGCTAGGCTCACCTAGCCTCATCATCATCCACACAGGCACCAACGACTTCAGGTCCCAGCAGGACAGACTGGCAGACTCTCTGAGGAGAGTCATTGAGCAAGCCTCCACCAATTTCCCTTCCAGCAAGATAGTCATATCCACGCTGCTGCACAGGAGAGACTTCCACCCCCACACCATTCACAGAGCGAATATCAGCCTCTCTAGGGACTGTGCCCTCAAACCCAACGTGTTCTTGACCCACCACCCGACCCTGCACCTGGACTGCCTGTATGATAACATACACCTACACAGAAATGCAGTCCCCACCCTTGCTAGGACCCTGAAGGATGTTGCTCTTAGAAGGAGCCCTACTACCACTCCAAAGGGTAACCACACAACACAGACCCCACGCAGACCTCCAGGACCTCCTAGACCTTCAAGACCATCCAGACCTCCACCACACATCCACCCCCGGCCGTCAGAGAGGACGGCCAGGCCGCCAAACCCACCGCATCACCAACATCACAACCCACAGCCAACACAACACTGGCCACTGATACCCAGCCAGAGAGCCCCCCAGCCTGGAGGTCCTATACCCCCCTCATCCCAACGGCAGAACCGAGACTACAGGAGCAGCAGCCTATTGGACTGAACTACGCTGCAGCGGTGAGAAGAGCCACAGCCCCGCCCCCCTCTGGTGAACTCAAAGACATATTACACATGCTAAACCTGCTCTGCTCTCGCCTCATGGCTACATGGTGGAAGAGCAGAGACTCTTAGAGACATCACAATAATTCATAGTTTAGCATGTGGGATATCATTTTAAACCAATAGTAATATAAGGACAATTCTTAACATTGTTTCACAGAGTTTAATATTTTATTTATTTACCTACAACACTATTTTCCTCTTTTTACACTTTTTTTTCCTCTCTTTTCATTTGTTACTAGTATTATTTTTTAATATCTAGTTTACTATTATTTGTTTTTAATGTGTTTGTCTAATTTTTGAACAGATTACACTTAGAGATGAAATCGTTTACAATAACATGTTGGAACATTCGAGGTCTGAGACCATCAGCTTTTGGTTTAAAGAGCAGAAATCCAGATTTTAATAGAGAGTTAAAAGATTCTGACATCATAGTTTTACAGGAGACATGGTGCAGAGAAGATGTTTCCACTGGTCGTCTTCACGGCTACACTGACATTATTATACCATCAACAAAAAATCCCACAATAACCCAAGGCAGAGATTCAGGAGGCCTGATTATAAGGTGTAAATCAGAACTGAGCCAGTCCATCACAGTTATTAAACAAGAAGAAGCTAATATATGGTTGAAAATGAACAAACAGATGATTTGTGCTGAGCAACATGTCTACATGTGTGCCATCTATATACCTCCATCAGAATCCCCCTACTACAACCCAGATACTTTCTCTATTCTTGAGGAGGAAGTTAACCATTATAAAACCATGAGAAATGTGTTACTCTGTGGGGACTTGAACGCTCGAACTGGGGAAAGAGCTGCAACTATGAACACCCAGGGAGACCAACACTTACCTGGAAGCACCTGCTTCCCCCTCCCTGAATGTCCTGCTAGAAAGAGCTTTGACAAGCTGACTAACACAAGCGGTATGCAGCTTCTACAGCTCTGCAGTACGCTGGGTCTGTACAGGGTCGACGGCGGGCTACGAGGGGACTCTCTGGGTCCGTACAGAGTCGACGGCGGGCTACGAGGGGACTCTCTGGGTCCGTACAGAGTCGACGGCGGGCTACGAGGGGACTCTCTGGGTCCGTACAGGGTCGACGGCGGGCTACGAGGGGACTCTCTGGGTCCGTACAGGGTCGACGGCGGGCTACGAGGGGACTCTCTGGGTCCGT
>NW_025742355.1:0-4064 GCF_021292245.1 Micropterus dolomieu | reverse complement strand
AAGGTCGGGTTTTGGTTGCAAATAATTTGGTTTCTTCGGCTCTGTGGCACCGTTTGGCCTGCGTTGACCCTCCACCCTCTCTCCTGCCAAACATACAAAGAATATTAGTGGATTTTTTCTGGGACAAGTTACACTGGATTCCTCAGAGCATGCTTTTCCTTACAAAAGAGGAAGGAGGGCAGGGCCTGGTCCACTTGGCCAGCAGGGGGGCTACTTTCCGCTTGCAGTTTGTCCAGAGACTCCTCACTGGGCCTGCAGACCTGGTGTGGAGGCCACTGTCCTACTGTATTCTGCAGCAGTTTGGTGGACTGGGACTGAACTTGTCTCTGTTTTTAATGAACTTAAAAGGTGTGTGCATGTCCTCTCTGCCTGGGTTTTACCAAAGTGTTTTTAAAGTATGGATGTTGATGAACAAACAGAGACAGGGACACACTGACTCCTTGTATTGGCCGCTTAAGGAGCCTGTTCTGTTTGGAGGACGTCTGGACTGTCTTGGGGGGTTTTCACCCACTCTGTTTGACAAGCTCCGCACTGCCAGGATCTCCACGCTGGGGCAGGTGGAGGAGCTGACCGGACCTCAGCTGGACCGTCCTGCTGGTCTGGCGGTCCGGGGCTGAGGTCGAGCCACTATGTCAGTCTGTTACTGAGACACTGGAGACATCAGCTGACGGGACACGAGGTCTCTCTCCTGATGGACTATAGAGACGGCTCTCTGCTGCCGGACGACACTGACCCATATCCTTCTACCACTCTCTCCTGACTCCTGTCTCCTGACTTGACCGATGTTTCGGGACCTTTACTGGTCAACTCTGCTGGGGTGTCTCTGAGTGATGCCACAGGAAAGACACTGTACAGACTGTGGGTAAAAACTCTCAACAAAAAGACACTTAATGGACGTAGCGACACCCCCTGGAGGACTCATTTGGGTTTAAGCCCTGATTTTCAACCTGCCTGGAGGTCTCTGTATAAACCCCCCCTGACAAAGAGACATGCAGACCTACAGTGGAGAATCCTTCATGGAATACTGGCTGTAAACTCTTTTGTGTCTGTGCTGAATGGAAATGTACAGGACCAGTGTCCTTTCTGTCTGCAGAGGGAGACCGTGTTTCACTGTTTTTTAGAGTGCACACGTCTCATGTCTCTGTTTGTTTTGCTGGAAAACATCTTTAGGGGTTTTAAAGAGTTTTTTACTAAACAGGTTTTTATTTGTGGTTTTAAATACACTCAACAACAGAAGAACAAATGTCAGCTGATAAACTTTGTCCTGGGTCAGGCTAAGATGGCCGTGTATGTGAGCAGGAGAAAAAAGGGGGAGACAGATCAAGCCGTCAATGTGAAGATGTTGTTTGTGAAAATGATGAAGTCCAGGTTGTTGTTAGATTTCAGTTTTTACAGAGCAAATCAGGACTTAGAAACTTTTTTGTCAGTGTGGGCTCATGGCAGGGTGCTGTGTTCTGTCCAGGTTGATCAGCTGGTGTATGCTGATGTGTTGACGATATAAATGTATCGTGTGTGAACGAGTACTGACTAATAAAAGTGTTTTGAAAAATCAAAAAATTCTCTCGCTCTCGCTCTCTCTCTCCCCTTCACCCCAACCGGTGGAGGCAGATGGCCGCCCACCCTGAGTCATGGTTCTGCTCGAGGTTTCTGCCTCTTAAAGGAAGTTTTTCCTTGCCTCTGTCTCCTAGTGCTGCTCTTGGTGGGAACTGTTGGGCTTCTGTAAATAACATCACAGAGTACGGTCTAGACCTGCTCTTTATGGAAAGCGCTGTGAGATAACTGTTGATTTGGTGCTATAAAAAAAATTGAACTGAACTTTATTGTTTTACTGATGACTCTCTGGTTTCTGTTCAGAGCCTGATGATGTCAGGTTGGTGGGAGGAGCCAGTCGCTGTGCAGGAACACTGGAGCTGAAACATCAGGGAGACTGGAGACCAGTGTTTTACTCTGTCTGGACCCTGGAGACAGCAGCTGTTGTCTGTAGAGAGCTGGACTGTGGCTCTGCTGTTTCTGTAGGACAGAGAAAGGAGTCCTCAGACAGACCTGTGTGGTTGATCAGGTCTGACTGTGTTCAGTCTGGATCTGCTCTCAGGGAGTGTGTAATATCATTTTCCTCTTCCTTCATCCTGGATCTCACCTGCTCAGGTAAGCCCCTCCATGACATCGTATATGTAGACAAACATACAGTCAACATAAATAAATGTAGAAATATATAAATATGAAAATTGCAGACTACAGGAACCATCTACAATTCAACCTGTGATGCCGACAATACAAACTTATTCCCAACAGCCTACACTTAGGCTCCACGGTAAAAGGACACAGAGCCGGAATAATCCTGGAGAAAGGAGAAACACCAGCTACTGAACGAGAGAGAGTGAGACAGATACACTTCACAATTGAAGCCCTGAACAAAGAAATGGACAACATACACCACAAACTAGAAACATATCTGCCCAGTACATCACTGGGAAAGGTCATGGACTTCATCAAGAAAGCACAGCTATCTCAGCACAACAAGAGCAAAGAAAGACAAACCCGGAAATTCCAAAACCTACAGTCCAGAGCGAGCTGCACCAACAGAACAGGAGAATTGTCTTGGAGGAGAAAGGACAACAACCCCACAACACTTGAAACAGACATCAGATGGGTGAAAAACCTGTCAGATAGGGAACTCACCCAACCAGAGAAAGACGTTCTGGCCAAAGGATTAAACTTCGCCATTACACCACAGCAACTACCTATAGTAGACCTCATCACAGCCACAGAATCGGCCATTAGGAAAAACAAATGAACAGAAACAGAAGCGCAACAGCTCAGACTAAAGGTATCTGCAGCCCTTTCTAATGCGAAGGCCCCCCCTTCCAACCTCACCATCCAAGAAAGGAAGGCTGTGACATCTCTGAGCAAGGATCAAAACATCACTATCCTACCTGCTGACAATGGAAGATGCGTGGTAGTACTTAACACAGCGGACTACCAGAACAAAGTCAACACACTACTAATGGACACAAACACGTATGAGACACTGAGACGAGACCCAACCAGCGGATACAAGAAAAAGGCCATAGAATGTCTACAACAGCTACAGAAGGACAACACCATCACCCGTGAACAATATTACCGTTTGTATCCTGGAGAAGCCATTCCATGCATTTATGGACTACCCAAGATACACAAAGAAGGAGCCCCACTCAGGCCGATAATCAGCAGCATTAACTCGGTCACCTACAACATTGCCCAACACATTTCCACCATCTTAGCTGCATTGGTGGGAAACACGCCTCACCACGTCCAAAACTCTATTGACTTTGTAAACAAAGTTCGAGGACTAAAACTGGATCCAGATGAAACCATCGTATCCTATGACGTGACTTCTTTGTTCACCTGCATCCCCACCATAGAGGCAGTAGAAACCGTTAGGAACACCCTGGACAACAGAACTAGACTCAGCCCTGACCAGATCTGCAAATTACTCGACCTCTGTCTAAACACCACCTACTTCCAGTACAACGGTGGATTCTACAGACAGAAGCATGGCTGTGCCATGGGCTCTCCGGTATCCCCGATTGTGGCAAACATCTACATGGAAGAAGTGGAGAATAAAGCCCTCAACTCTTTCAGAGGAATAGCACCGAGCCACACAAAATTGTGATTCCATACGTGTCTGGAGTATCAGAGAAACTCAGGAGGATTTTCAACAAACATAACATCCCTGTGTTTTTTAAACCCAAGAACACACTAAGACAGATGCTGGTCCACCCCAAAGACCGCACACCCAAACACAAGAAAAGCAATCTAGTGTATGCGGTCCAATGCAGTGAGGAATGCACAGACCTGTATATTGGGGAGACTAAACAACCACTACACAAACGCATGGCTCAACACAGAAGGGCCAACTCCTCAGGTCAAGACTCTGCAGTCTACTTACATCTGAAGGACAGAGGACACTCGTTTGAGGACCACCAGGTGCACATTTTAGACAGAGAAGATGGATGGTTTGAAAGAGGTGTCAAGGAAGCCATCTACACCAGGGTTGAGAAGCCGTCATTGAACAGAGGAGG
>NW_025742354.1:0-2058 GCF_021292245.1 Micropterus dolomieu | reverse complement strand
CAATCTTCACACCTTCAGCTTCCTCTTCTTCTTCTTTTCGCTTGGTGAAACACGTCATTGTCACAAATAGACCTGAATGAACAAAGTGTGAACTCTGATGGCTGCATCTCATGTTGCTGATCAAGAATTTGGGGACCAAAAGTCACTATGAGGAAGTGACATCATCCTAACCACAGGAAGTAGCTGCTGCGTCTCTCTACTAAAGCACTAGTTTAGAAACTCAGACAGTTCTGAGCACGAGAACAAGAGACAGAAGAAGGAGAGACTCAGAGAATCATGATGGTTGAGTTCAAATGGATTTCTTTATTTCTTCCAGCGGTGCTTCAGTTTACAGGTAAGAATACATATATCACATATATAAATGGAAGGCACATTGTAAAAAATAACTTGATCAATATTATTAAAGATTCTTTATTAGCTACATTTGATTTAACTAAGAAAACCAAATCTGTTGTTTCTAATGTGGTGAGTTTAGTGAACTCTTGGAAACTAAGGATAAAGAAATAATCGTCACTAACTATGAACATAACAGACATTTTCTCATTTCACTTTATTTTTCATCATTTTCTCAACAGCAGCAGCTGAAAAACTTCCCCTCTCCTTCACTGTCAGAGCTGGAGATGACGTCACTTTGCCTTGTGAAAATGTGATAGACGGTCAGCAAAACTGTGAAAATACTACATGGCTCTTTGCTGGTTCAGGAAGCAGATCAGCAGTAGAGCTGGTTAATCTTGGGCAGATTGGTGAAAACGCCAAATCTAAATCAGACAGACTGAGTGTTACAGAGAACTGTTCTCTGGTTATAAAGAAGGTCACAGTCGAGGATGTTGGTCGTTATTACTGTCAACAGTTCATATCAGGACAACAAGGTCCAGACTCTCATGTTCATCTGTCTGTTGTTATCAGTGAGTATTTCCATCATAATGTTTTCAGCTCAAACTGTCTTGTTAGAACAATATACTGAAACATTACAATAATTATGATCACAGTGATGAAGTTAACTTTACTCTTGTTGTCTTTCTCTCACAATATCTCCATCTTCACCAGTGACTGAACATAAGGACGCTGATAAGGTGACGTTATACTGTTCTGTGTCGACATATGAACAGTTCTGTGATCACATAGTGAAGTGGCTGTATGAGGGTAAAGATGTGGACAAAGATAACAAAGACATGAAGACATCACAGTCTGTCTGCTACGCCGCTGTGTCTTTCCTGGATTCTCATTTTAGTTACAAATCAAAGTCTAACTTGAAGTGTGAAGTGACAGATGGTTACTCTGGAAAAGTGCAGCTGTTCACCTTCAGCCCTCAGTCCTCAGGTGAGAAAACAGGTGAGAATATGCTGAGCTGTTCAAGATGACTAAAACCACCAAAACATTTGATTATTTGATGACTTTTCACAGTGATGAACTTTACTCTTGTTTTCTTTCTCTCACAATATCTCTGACATCTAAACCAGCAACAACAACAACAACTAAACCAGCAACAACTAAACCAGCAACAACAACTGAAAACACAAAATCAACAACCAATGATGCTTCAACAAAACTACAAGGTAGTAACTCATCTTTCTCTGGAGTCTCTCTGTCTTCCTGTCAGCCTCTTTCTCTCCACATACTGAACTTCATTATTTTACTTTTTATTTTATTCATTTTAATAAACGTTGTTGTACAAGTATTTTGGAATTTAATGGCAAAGCAGAAAAAATCTTCTTTAATTAAGTGACTGCAAAGACTAAACAAACCCTTCATCATAGTAAATACAGAATACAGGAAGCAGAGCCGGCCCTCGGCCTTCGGGGGCCCTGTTGAAAATTTAGTTGGAGGCCCCTCTGACTGTCGGGCGTTGTCACTATATATGACACAGAAACATCTCTTGTTTTTAAATAAGACCCGATGAATCTTTCTCTGTTTCTAAACCTGCCATGTTTGTTTAGCACAAACACACCAAAGCAAATTTCTTGAACCTACTTGGCAATAAAGCTGATTCTGCTGAAAAACAATAACTCTATATTATTATATCTACTATGTTTGAAGTCAAACAGGAAACACATGATA
>NW_025742353.1:0-10025 GCF_021292245.1 Micropterus dolomieu | reverse complement strand
CCGTACTGCCTGCCCCGAGGGTCTGCAGTCAGGCGGCGTTCAGACTCACTCACCGTGGATCTTCGGCGGCTCTCCCCTGCCGTTCTGGGGCTTCAGGGGTCCACCAGAAGATCACACGAGACACTGACCACCAGCCCCAAGGGGCTGGTTCCGTTGGCAGACTTTGCAGAGGCTTGCTAGGCCATACATGGGTTTCGACTACAGTTCAAAACCCGCCCTCCAAAATTCAACGGGGTGGTTTGGACTGTGGTCCGCCCGGAGCAAGGTCCGGTGTTGGGACAGGAAGTTCGTACTCTGCTGAGGAAAGGGGCCATGGAACGTGTCTCCCCCCCAGACAGAGACGCCGGTTCTACAGCCGGTACTTCATAGTCCCCAAGAAGGACGGAGGGCTGGGCCCCATTTTGGATCTGCGGGTTCTAACCGGTTTCTGAGGAGATTCAGATTGAAGATGCTCATCATCCCCGCCATCGTGACGCACATCCAATCCGAGGATTGGTTCGTCACGATAGATCTAAAGGACGCCTATTTCCACGTCTCCATCCGTCCTTCTCACAAGAAGTTCCTGAGGTTCGCCTTCGGGGGTGTGGCTTACCAGTATCGGGTTTTTCCATTCGGCCGGGCACTTTCCCCTCACACATTCACCAAGTGTATGGATGCAGCACTGGCCCCGCTGAGGCTCCAGGGCGTCCGGATTTCAACTACATCGACGACTGGCTCATCCTAGCCCAGTCTCGAGAGTTGGCGGTTCGGCATCGAGATGTCGTTCTGGCTCATCTGCGGCGTTTAGGGCTGAGGCTCAATGCAAAGAAGAGTGTGCTGGCGCCCACCCAACGGACTACGTTCCTAGGGGTAGTATGGGATTCGACCACGATGCGGGCACAATTGTCTCCGGCACGTGTCGACACTATATTGGCTGCTGTGAAAGGGGTGAAGTTAGGCCACGCCACGTCTCCTGGCGGCTGCGTCCAGCATAATACCATCTGGACTGCTGCACATGAGAACCCTTCCTGCCCTGCAGTGGTGGCTAAGGACCAAGGGTTTTTCCCCGAGGGGAAATCCTCTCCATCTGATTTGGGTTATGCGCAAGTGTCTTCGTTCCCTATCAGTTTGGAAGGAAACTTGGTTCCTGTCCCAGGGGCCCGTGCTGGGAGGGTCTTGTTGCCGGCTGGTCATTTCGACAGACGCCTCCCTCACGGGCTGGGGCGCGGTCATGGACGGCCGCTTTGCAAGGGGATCCTGGCAGGTGCATCAATCCGAGTGGCATATCAACTGTCTCGAGATGTTGACGGTGTTCCAGGCTCTAAGGAGTTTCCTGGCTTTCCGATCCTGGCCACCACGTCGTGGCCTATCTGAATCACCAGGGCGGTCTGCGCTCGCGCCCTCTGTACAGACTGGCGCGTCAGATCCTCCTGTGGTCCCAGCAGAGGTTACTATCGCTCAGGGCGATGTATCTCCCGGGGACGCAGAATCAGGGAGCAGACCTGCTGTCGAGGCAGGGGCTGAGGCCCGGGGAATGGAGACTTCACCCCGAAGTGGTGGAGCTCTTATGCGAAGAGTTCGGCCCCATAGAAGTGGATCTGTTTGCGTCTCAAGAGACTAAGCACTGCCCGCTATGGTTTTCTCTCGTTCCTCCAGCCCCGTTGGGTCTGGACGCCATGGTACATTCGTGGCCGAGGCTACGTCTGTACTCTTTTCCCCCAGTCGCTCTGCTCCCGGGGGTTCTGGAGCGGGTCCGCCAGGAAAATGTTGACCTACTGCTCGTAGCCCCGTTCTGGCCAACCCGGGTGTGGTTCTCGGACATCATGATCGCTCCTGGACGGCCCGCCGTGGTGGGTCCCTCTGAGGAGAGACCTGCTGTTCCAGGCGCAGGGCCGGGTTCTTCACCCTTGCCCCGCCATATGGCGACTGTGGGTCTGGCCCCTGAGGGGGCACAGTACCTAGAGGCGGGTCTAACAGCCGGAGCAGTCGAGACCCTCCTCAGCTCCAGGGCCCCGTCCACACGGATCCTCCGTGGTGCCCCGAGGATGAGACCTGCGACTCGGCCCAAGGTTCCCACTTGGGATCTGGCGGTGGTTCTTGGGGCGTTGGCTGAGGCCCCCTTCGAACCCCTGGAGTCAGCTGAGGCTAAGCACTTGACCCTCAAGATGGCCTTTCTCCTTGCTATCACCTCTCTGAGGAGGGTGGGGGATCTCCAAGCGCTTTCGGTTTCCCCGCAAAGCCTGGAATTTGCCC
The DNA here is from genome assembly GCF_021292245.1 of Micropterus dolomieu. Lineage (NCBI taxonomy): Eukaryota > Metazoa > Chordata > Actinopteri > Centrarchiformes > Centrarchidae > Micropterus > Micropterus dolomieu. The sequence goes on along the minus strand of NW_025742353.1, from coordinate 7,793 downwards.
CGGGGAATATTAGGGCTATCCTGCACCCTTGTCCAGGATACATCCCTAAAGTGCCTTCTTGTGCGGCAGGGTCCACAGTGCTGCAGGCATTCATCCTCCACCTCATGTGACGGCGGAGGACGGGAGACTTCACCTGCTCTGCTCTGTCAGAGCACTGAGTATTTACACTCTGAGGTCCTCCCGTTGGAGGAAGGCTGACCAGCTGCTAGTGTGTTTTGGGTCTCCCAGGGCCGGGCTCCCTGCATCCAAACACACTATTAGCAACTGGATTGTTCAGACTATTTCCCTGGCCTATCACGTGCGCGGTTTGCCTTCACCTGTGGCTGTGAGGGCTCATTCTACCAGAGGCATGGCGGCCTCTCGAGCCCTCCTTTCCGGGGCCTCTGCAGGATGTTTGTGTAGCGGCTGGCTGGGCCACTCCGCACACATTCATTCGGTTTTACAGTCTTGACGTTCCTTCGGCACCTGGCACTTGTGCGCTCTCCTCTTAGTCGTGCCACTTTATTGCACACTGGGGCAGGCGGGGTTTTCGGCACGGTTTAGTGGGTATCTCTTTCCCATAGTGTCGTAACCGACGCAGTTCGAGTTCCCTCGAAGGGGAACGAGACACTGTGTCAGCCCGCCGCACCTCTCTCCCCACCTGAAGCGCCTGCTTCATTTAAGCTAATCATGAGTGTGTACAGGTGTGCTTTATACTCCTCCGGTTATTCCGTCACACCTTACCGTTCTAGCAACAAACCAATAGGATTGAAGTGATTTCCTTCACGTTCAGACCTATAGTGTCGTAACCGACGCAGTGTCTCGTTCCCCTTCTCGAGGAACCAGGGTTACATGCGTAACCCGAGACGTTACTGCCGGAAACTTTTATTTAAAAAAGAGGTCAATCTAATGTTGCCAGTTAAGAAACAATTACTTTGTGGGGCTTTTACTTTAGAAAACTAGGCTGAGCCTTACCTTCCTGTTTGCATAGAGAGGGGGATTTAATTTTGAGAAGCCTTGCTCATCTTGACTTTCCTGTAATGTCGTGTAAGAAATTCACTTTCAGCGTGAACTTTTACCAACATTTTTGTTATCAACAAAAACAGACACCAAATAGAATGTGCGTCAGAGATCGGTGCAAAATACAGTCCCACTCTGTTACCAGAACAGAGACCCGAGCTGACATGAAACCATGTAACAACTGACTTTCACCTCCTTTTGGACCTCCTTTTATAGCTCTGTTTCTTAGCTTCACATACTCTCTTGGCTCTCTTTTCTGCTGATCTGGAGCTGGGAAAGTCCAAGATTTTCACGTGCCTCAGTCGCCACTACGACCGCCGCTTTCCATCCTTTCAGCTTTTTGGTGGATTTTTATCTCTTTTATTTCACTATGACTGGATGTCTCTCTTCTCTCTGTTTTCCAATCTTTCAGCGTTTGGTGAACTTTTATTTAACTATGATTGTTTCTGACTGCACTGCTGTCTGGTTGTTCGACTGCACGGCTCCTCCTCTCTGTGTCCTTTGCATGCCCTCTGCTGATCATACTATTTCAACCATAACCTGACTTTGTGGAATAAGCTGTGCTAGAAACAGGACATTCTTACTGTGATGGAATATATTGATGTATGTTTTTCACACAATTTTCACTAAATCTGCTGCTACATTTTCCTTAGCTGCGGTGAGTCCTTCTGCAGAAGACTTTCACAGAAAGACAAGTGTTTGATGTTTGTTGTTTAGATCAACTTTCCTCATTTAATCACATCCCTGCTGAGTCAGCACACATGTAGGCATGACTGAAGTAACCTCTTTAAATGTGCATGTGGCACCAATGATTAATCAGTTCATTTTAATTCAGTTATAAACCCCTGGACTTTAACAGCTACTGTGTTTCAGAAGGATTTCTGCTGAGGTCCAAATGGTTCTGCACATTCAAAATCTCTCCCACATATCTGTTTTCTCTTTGCAGAATAACTTGGTAATGTTTAGAGACAAAAGGTGTAATATTATTGAAATAAAATTGCAATCTAATGAGAATAAAGTCATAATATTTCAACCAAATCTTCCTGCTGTGTACTCTTCTGTACATTACCCTGAGGTTGTGCTGATTCTGTTGTCACTGAAACTGTGGTGTAAAAATTCCAGCTTTATTAATCACAAAGGTATACGCAAAAAGGAAAGTTCCTGATGCATGTCTCAAAGAATGAATGCAAATAGTGACTGACAGGAAAAATAGGATTTATATCACTCTGCTGCTTCCTGAATTCTCAGCAGCATCCGGAAAGTCTCGGTATCTACAGGACGACATGTCAGGATGACCTCTGTGAAATCAGAGCTCTATTACTAGCTGACATAACTTTGTATACAAGAAATCCTTTATGTAGGACGTGAGCTGTACTTTTTACATAGGCTACGGCTTTGCTACTTTGCGCATGATTTATATACCCGATTGATTTCCATTTCATTGGCTATAAATAAATTGCTTTATTTTTAAGAATGGGTTTGGTCATTTTTAAATTTAGTAGTAAGGGGTATTAAAGAAATATATCGTGTTCTTTCACAAAGGTTTTATGAAAAACATTTGATTTCATGCATATACAAGGATCAGAAAACCTTTATTAATCTTAACCTTTTCATTTCACATACTGACTATGAAAACGGGAAAGAGTTTTGCTAGTAATCCTTTAATACAGGTAGTAAATAGTGACTGTAAGAAACACAAGACATTTTTTCTGTTTCAGTCAAACTTTATTACAGTGTTGACAGATACAAGGCTTTTAGAAGGCATTTGAAATGTATGACAATGAGAAACTGTGTAGATCTTATTTTGACATTGTAAACATTTTCTAGTAGACACCCAAAATTATAAACGTAAAACCCTGAAAATGACCACAGTTCGGAACTTTATCAAACATTCATTAACATCACTGTAGAAAAAACCATTTCAAATAGTTTATGTGATTATGTGACAGCAAGTTTAACAGAAGAACCCATAAACCACTGATGCTTTCTGATATTACCATTAGTAGAACTGTTAGAGAATTAATCAACTTGTTATATATATTGTCAAAAAGAGAAAATAGTTAAAGAGGCCACCACCAAAATGATTTAGCAACATTGTTGGACTGTGCTTTCCCACTTCAGTGAGTGGAAAAACTTCCTCAGCCTTTAACATTATTAACACACAGGTACACAGTGCTGCCTTTATTGCCTGCGTTGATGTTTCTTTTGACGACAGTGGCACCAGCCTTCTCATACAGTGGAACAGCAGCTGGGTTGAGAAGCAGGGTGCTGCCCTCAATGGGATTGTTGTCTCCCTCTGTCGTGTGCCACAGGTACACCTTGTTACCTCCGGTCCCCTCGTTGAGGTTAACATTCACTGCCGTGTAATTCTGCTGCTGAAGTTCCTGATACTCCGTGCCATTGGTGGAGATTTGCAGATCCGTGAGTGCAATCTTGGGGTTAGTGGTCTGGCGGTACCAGATGAAGACAAAGGCTCCCCCTGCACCTCTATTGGTATCTTCATCCATACGGATGTAACCATCCTGAAAGTAGTCGCTGTCTGACGTGTAGGAATCAGTGGCAGTGACATCACAGATGTATGTTTGCGTCTTTCTCTTCACCCAGCCATAGATCCGGCTCCCTCCAACATTGCGGTTCAGATCACAGACCAGTCTCTCCCAGCCATGGCAAAACTTGTGAGCTTCCCCTGCTGCATCTGTAGTGATATCAATGTCCACTATGGGAGAATCGTACTTTGAGTTGCCTCTGAAGTACCAAAGGTAGAGACGATTACCTTTTGCTCCAGCATTTAGGTCTTTAGGGATCTTCTTGTAACCTGACTCGGCCAATCCAACTGCCATTTCATCATTGAATGAAACTTGAACTCTGGTGATGGGGGCTGAGTTGCTTAATTTTTTGTACCAAATATAGATAACGTTTCCACACGCGCCTTTGTTCAGATTTACATTGATTTTCTTGAAGCCTTGTGATTGGAGCATTTGCTCCTCAGCTTGATTAAGAGACACATTAAGGTGTGTGATGTTGTTGGCCATTGTAGGTAACTGCATGGAAGACAGATAAATCATGGGTAAGCAGAACAGAAAAAGTTAGCAGCATGCCTTTTCAGATGAGCTCCAATAAAACAATGACAAACTAAAATATCAGTTGTCAAGTGGATCACCATAATGACTAATAAAATAAAATGAATAATTACCCATTTACCCTATTTACACTGAATATAATCAATTAAGATCTGACATTTAAAAATGTGAGGTCCATAGCAAGAAAATAAAACATTCTTCAAAACACTTACATATCTGCTGACAGGGAATGTTAGGCAGTAAGAAGTCAACTCATCTGCTGGATTCTGCTGTTCTTGCCACACATAAGCAGCCTTTATATAGAGGAGAGATTCTGTGGCTCATTGTGCAATCACTACCTGAGAGGAGTGGTATTCCAAAGAATTCTAGCTTGTGTGCTTGTTGTGGCAGGAATTGAAATATTTGTCGGATTAGAAAAAACTGAATTCTTTGGAATAGCAGGCGAAACAGTTTTTCACACTATGATGGATAAAGCAACGCTATGTAATTCACCACTATCGTAAATAAGGACAGCTGTATGTGTGCATTTGTTATGATTACATAACGATGACAAACTAGCAAATCGACTACTTTACTGACACAGCCAAACATCAAGCAAGCGCAACAATAGAAGATACAGCAATACTCCTTACCAGGGGCGATTCTAGGATCAGACCTTTCTATCCCTAACCCGTGTTGGGCGGATGTTGTCCCACGTCTGAGCTCAGAGTCGGTTCAATGGACTGTGCATCATTCTGACGCCACTTTGTGGGGACAGAATTTCTGTCTAACCTCCAAACTGGACACCACCACCGTACAGATTGCTACCAGAAATCCATTTATTCATTTAAAAAGACAACAAGGATTTCAAATGGTTTTTCAGGTTTCATCAAGAAAAACAAAATCTATCACAAGACGAGGTGAAAGCACTCAGGGAACTGATGAATAACCAACAGATTGTAATTAAACCTGCTGACAAAGGGAGCTCAGTGGTAATTTTAGGGAGGTGCATCGCCAGTTAACAGATAAAAATGATTACAAGAAATTGGAAAGACCAATCTATTTAGAATCCATCCCACTGGTGCATGACATATTGGAGACTTTAAAAAGCAAAGGATTTATTAACAATAAGCAAAAGCAATATTTAAAAGGAGACGCTCAATTGAGAGAACAGAGGTTCTACATTTTACCCAAGATCCACAAAGAACCGGACAAATGGAGTAAACCGTTTGAGGTGCCTCCGGGTAGGTCCATTGTCTCGGACTGCAGTAGTGATAGCGTCAAAAACCTAAAAAATTTTCACGATGGACGTTGACAGCTTGTACACAAATACTGACACCAGAGCAAGGTTATCGGCAGTGAATAAAGTGTTAAACGACTTTTAACAGGGAATATTATTTGCTAATAAAAGGCACAGCAATGGGCAAACGATTTGCCCCAGCCTATGCAAATATTTGTATGGCCAATTGGGAGGAAGAAGCTCTGTCTAAATGTCTGAAGAAGCCTCTGAATTTCCTGAGATATTTGGATGATATTTGGGGAATCTGGACTGATTAGAGGGAAGATTTTGAACACTCATGACCCTTCCATTAAGCTGAAGCACGTAACTGGCGGGCAATCTATCGATTTTTTTGGATACCACAGTGTATAAAGGAGCGTCGTTTACACAGAATCAAAAATTGGACATCAAAGTGTACTTAAAAACCAATGATACACATGCCTTATTGTTTTCACCCCAAACATACCTTTAAGGGCATCATAAAACACAGTTATTGCGATTTCACCGGATATGTACACAGGAAAACGATTTTCGGGAAGCAGTCAACATTCTGTTTGCAGCGTTACGGAAACTACTCCAGGTCTTTTCTGAGTTACTGCCGCAAGTCATTCCACATTGGTAAACAAGCAAAACAATAAGAAATGATTCCTCACTTCTTTTTAATCAATCAGTGCAATATTGAACAGCAAATTTAAGGCCAATTTTAAATCAATAATCGAAGATTTGGGTGTTCTACAGAACCATCAAATAATCTCGGTTTATCGGAGAAACAAGGACCTCTCTCAAGGACCTATTGGTCAACGCTAGACTCAAGCCCACGCGAAAACCCAAAACTGATTGTCTATTTGATCTTCTGTTGTAAATGTGGAATGCAGTACATTGGAGAGACATAAAATTCAATCTCAACTCGGATGATGCAACACAGATACAATATTAAATACAGGAGGGAGATTCATACTCCTATAGTTAATCATTATGTCACACATGGCTTACAAAATCTGAGAGTTTCAGGGATTCAAAGTAATTCATCCTGGACAGACGCTGAAAGAAAAAAAAATGGAAAGGAAATGGATCCATTTACTAAGTACAATACAACCATCTGGACTGAATAAAAAATATAACTAACGATTGGACAATCCTACATTTACTTTTCAAGGCATGTCAGAGAAACCCAATAACTATAATCCATGTATCTACTGACCACTGCAGGATTATGATTATTATTCTGATTGACAATATTAATAATTGTATCCCCTGCCCAGCAACTATCCTAACCTCAATCACCTCTGTCCTCTTGCCTAAACCCAACCTTGACAAAATAAATATCAATGTGACATTGTGCATTTAAAAGCCAATAAATATCAATATAACTGCATATATAAACAAACAAGTATCAATATACTGCATTCAAAAACATAAATATCATTGACAGAGGGTAAAATCATATAAATATCAATTAAACCTACACTTCAGGGGCATATAAAACTTTAGCTCTTTAAAAAGTACACATCTATATAATTGTACACAGCATTAAGAATCTTAGAAATCAATTAATACCATTAAAAACAAACTAATATTATTTAAAAATGTACTGAAACATGGGGTGTATAGAGCTAAGCTCTAGGAGTAACTACTAACTAAATTATTCAAAGTTCAATGGAAAACACCTTTAAAACCAAATAAATATCATCAAATAATGGATTAAAAAATATTTTCCTATAGCTGATTAAGGATAGAAGAGAAAGGTCAAAAGTACAGTACTTTATATTAGACTGGGATTCACAGGAGACAACTGAGCCAAGAGGAAGAGCCTCCACCTCCCTCACTGAAAACCAATCCCCCCCCCCAATCCCCATCTAGGTCACCCTTATCTCCAGACACCCTTTCTCCCCTCTACCCCCTGTTGGACTTCACTGATCACATGGAAGACCTGGTTAGAGCTGGGACCAAATTTACCCCCTGCACCTTCCCTCGCTCCACTCCCATTTACCATAAACCCCCCTCACCGTCCACCTCCACCACTGGCTCTAAGTCCTCCAGGTTTGACACGTGTCACAAATACAGCGCCCAACCAGTCCTCCCGCTCCACAATGGCGAAAACCCCCAGTAAGCTCTGTCTGATATGTGCTGGGTCCAGGCTACAAGGAAAATAGCACTCATGACTCTTCCCAGGACAAACCGGGGCCCAGTGTGCTGGTAGTCTTCTCCATCTTTATCTTGATAGGTAACAGAAAAAGCATGGTGAATGTGTTAAGAAACAGGAAGCACTCGACATATCCTGCAAATTTAGTATTAATTCCTCGTCAGCCACAGCCTGTCGAAAAAAGTGGAACAGATAATGTTTTCAACACACTAAAATTAGCTTTGTTAAACGTTAGGTCTTTGGCAGGAAAAACATTTTTAATCAATGATTTTATAATCACTCACAATCTTAATTTCATGTTTTTAACTGAAAC
>NW_025742352.1:0-4936 GCF_021292245.1 Micropterus dolomieu | reverse complement strand
TGTTTCTCAGCCAGTGGTTCATGTCTGCAGTGAGAGGGGAGGAGAGAGAGGAAGAACATTGATACTCTGATGGATCTGGGCCTTCACATCATTGGCCCTTCCTCTTCATCATCTGTTGAGGAACTCTCAACATTTACATCTCATTTACATCTAACCCTAACCCTTTTCAGTGTTTGTAAAACAAGGACTTCCTTCTGTTTTAATGCTGACAGGAGTAATATAGTAACTTGTCATTAGATTGTGTTGTCAGTGTCCACTTGGTGGCGCTGCTCTTCAGTAAACGGCACCTGAAGGAAGAGATAAATGTTGTTAATGACGATATCAAACTCTGCCTGCCTGTTCCAGTGGTTTCTAGGAAACAGATCCCTTGAAGGTTTTTCTTCTTCCTGCTTTAACCTACCTTTTAGTATGGTCAGAAACAAAGGAACAATCACACAGTAATGCAGTGACTCCATCTTCCAGACAGTATCTGTGTTCTGTCTGGTTTACATATCGAATGCATCTGACAGTAGGAGTCCTTTTCTGTGCTGCTCTTCTCTGACAGTGTTGCTCCTCCCTCAACCTATTCCTCCTCTCATGTCACTGTATGTTACCAACACCAACACCAGACCGACATATATTTTAGCCTTTAAAGCCCAGAGAGATAAACCTCTGTTCCTCTGCTGGGTTTCTTTGGGTTGGTTTTGCTTCTTTTGCACAATCATCAGTAAAGAAGGAATCTGGTTAAATATGCTCTCAAAGCCTCATGGAGGGTCTATAATTAATATTCAAATGATAACTCATTCTAAAATGATTTTCTCCTCCGACCACTTGGTCAGAAATATTCTCCAGATGTTCCTATACTACATTTGTGAGTAAGATCTCTGATATTGTCTGCAAGGTTCCTTAATTATTGTTGGGCATGTATTTAGGCTGTAATTCATACCCAGGGAGTTTAGTCTATGGGGAGTGTTATTGTGTCTCTCACATGCACTCACAAAGTCATTTCCCACCAGCGGTACTTCATTAGAGCAGACCTGACAGCCAGAAGGGGGGCGACATGAGACTGCTGTTCACCTCCCACCCCCCTCTCCTGAGCACAGGACCCCCCCAGGCTTGTGTCCTGTTCTTTCTGTTTTCAGGTCAGCGGGCTTGTGAACGCTGATCTCACCTGGTCCTCCCCATTAAGTTCCACATACTCATGCACACACATGAGGGACATGGACCCAGCACATACAGTACTGTGCAAACGTTTTAGGCAGGTGTGGAAAATGCTGTAACGGCAGAATGCTTCCAAAACTTCACATGTTAACAGATTATATTAATCTTTAATTTAATATAACAAAATGCAAAGTGAGTGAACAGGAGATGGGGAATTTGGTGTGACCACCCTTTGCCTTAAAAATCAGCTCTTCAAGGCAGTCAGGGATTTTGTAGGCACATTGTCAGGTGTATGATTAAACAATTATACCAAACGTTGCTAATGATCACCAGTTGAAACAGAATCACAGCAGAGGGCAGGAGAGCGGAACAAGAATGAGTGTCTGCAGACAGCGGAGGGCCACAGGTTACAGAAGCAAACTTGTGACCGGGAGGTGCCCTTGAGTAAAGCCCAAAACCCCCAAGTAGCCAGCAGACCAGTACTGGGCAGCTTTCAGGTGTGAATGTGATCAGGGCCTTCCTGCAAATGAGAGGTTTCTCTCAGTGAAGCTCTCTGAATAATTAAAGGTCAAAGAAAAAGACAACAGTGAAGCTTGGTGGAGGTTCTTTGCAACTTTGGGACTACATTTCTACACACAGTGTTGGGGATTTGGTCAGAATGAATAGTTTCAATGCTGAGAAGTACAGGCAGATACTTATCCATCAGGTGGAACCATCTGGGAGGAATCTGATTGGCCCCAAATGTTTTCTGTCAATTGATGTGGATTTGCTGCTCCTGTGAATCCTCCCCCAGTGTTTCATTAGCAGCTGGAACCACAGTGACTCTGATAAAACAGGAATTAGCAGAATCCATCTGATATGAAGCTGTGGTTTGAATACCACTTCCCTCCTCTTTGAAGAGTAGTCAGATATCTGGGTTCAGGTTTTTGTACAGCCTCTTCTACACTTTGTATCACTGTGTTTCTAGAGCACAGTAGTAGAGAGCTGTGTCTGCCAGGGTTAGATCTCTGATGGTCAGTGTAGTTGATGTTGCTGATGTTTCAGATCCATATCGTTCATCAGGAATATGTTCAGCTGTGCTCCCTTTTGCTCCTTTCCTGAGTATAAACTGAGGTGCCTGAAGGTCAGAATGATGTTTGTACCAGAAAAGCCAAATATAGTCTTCATCTGTCTGATAGTTGCATGTGAGTGTGACAGATTGTCCTTCTCTTTCACTGACTTCCTCTCGTACAGGAGAGATTGTGTCTCCAGCTATTAGTCCTGGAAAAAGTAGAGCAAATGAAGCCATTAGACTAACATTGTTCATGAGGCTGAGAGGAGAAGACAGTGGAAAATGGGAGCTGTACAGTGTTACTCTGTGGACACAAACACTCCAACACTCACCTATGAAGTGAGAGCAAAGTAAAAAGAGGTAAAGCAACATGTCTTTGGAGTTGTTAAAGCCAGACACACAGCAGATGAGCAATGTTCTTCCACTGCAGTAGAATGAAGAAACTAAACAGCCTCTCTGCTGCACAGCCCTTCTCCTCAACATCAAGCTGATTGTGCTTTTAGTTCCTCAAACATTTCTGCTCTGGAGACGCAAAGAATCTCATTGGTTGAGTTGGACTTCAGTGGGCGGGGCCAGAGAATCCCCTTTTTAGAGATTGGCTGTCTACCAAAGTTCAGCTCAGCCAGTGAGATTATTTGTGCATCCAGAGCAGCTCTGCCTCAGAGAAATGTTTCCTGAATGTCCACTTTCAGTTCTTCACACCACTGTGAGACCGAGGCAGGTTCCACTAGAAGGAAGCCTACCTGAAGACCTGCTCTCTATTCTGGGAACATGGAGGACATTTCATTAGGGACGTCCTGATCAGGTTCTTTTGTCCCCTACAGGTGCTTTGCTCAGTCTTTTAATATGACGTATCTGTCCACACAGAGTCCTGATCTGATACCTGTATGCTTGACAGTTGTATAATAGCTGTCATCTCATCTGATAAAACACATCATAGGTGGTCACAGGCCTTGTTGTAAAGCTCTAGTAGGACAGTGTCTGAAATATCCAGAGGGTAGGGCGCACTGTGACTCCAAAAGACTGTATAAACCTGTAATTCTCTACCACAGCTTTGAATTTAATCTTGGTAATCCTTTTGGCCTTGTCCCTGTCTGAAGGACATGTCTCTCTCCTTTATAGTATCGTCAGTCTTTGTTGCTTTGGTGCAGCCTTTGCTGAGTTACCTGAGTTCACTCACTGTATTCTGTTAGCTGCTGTATCAAAGTGGTATTTTTTATGTTTTCATTTAATTTAACAGGGACAGTTCACATTAATCAACACCGTACTTAGACTTCAATGTAAATGTACATCAGAACAATGTTTCAACAAGTACTGCAAGAAAAATACATTAAAAGTATCATGCATAACTACATTACAAAAGTGATTAAAGTGCGTGTCATGGGGCTACCCCATGCCTTCATTTAAGCCAGCGGTAGCATTGGTCTTATCATGCTGAGCTAACCTTAGCTGAACATTAGCATAGGACTTTTAGCATTAGCATTACCTTTAGCATATGGGCTAGCATCAATGGACACATGGCTTGTCATTTCATGTCATTTCATGTCATTTCATTTCAGTTCATTTAAGTACTAGTCAGAAGAGTTGAAATCATGATTGGATAAATACAACACATACACAGTTCATTTCAAGTCATTTATTTTAGCTTACTGGATTTACCCAAGGTCATCCAAATGTTTGTATGTTTCATTCACCTGTTCTCATCCTCAAGCAGGGATCTGGGTTCAAGTTTTTTGCATTTTCTCTTTAATGACTGTTTTAGCTTCAAATTTACAGACAGACAGTCCAGCCCTTATGATATAATCTACATAGAGAGCTATGAATACTAAATACCAGATCCAGCCTACAGGATTTAACAGATTTAATACAGGTCAGCGCTGCCTAGCTATCTGCAATAACCACCTTGCTTTCCTTATTTTCTTCTATCCACTGTAATGCCATCAAAATGGCTATAAGCTCAACTGTATATGCTGACAGATGATCTCTTTTTAATGCCTAGTTTGTATGCTGGGATGTATATGGCAGCTCCTGTCCGTCCGGTCTCTGGATCTTTAGAGACACCAGTAAAGACCATGTGGTTATCTCTATAGTGCTGCTCTATGTAACTTTCTGCTTGTAACTTTCAACATGTAACTTTGCTTCCCATGTGTGTTTGCTTGGGTTTCTTTTTGATTATTTGCTGTATATGCAGGTCAATGGATGGATTTACAAAAAACCACGGAGGAGGATCTGGATATGGGACTACTGGGATATATTTTATACTGCACAGGCCAAGTTTTTCTGCTTTCGCATTTCCCACCCATCCAAAACTGAAACAGCTACTTTTATTGTGTTCCCAACATTCTTCTAGGATGGCTTTAGCGCGGGGTGAGAGCTACAGTGTCCCTGAAGATTAGCCCAGTATGTTAGCATAATTCTTGTTCTTCTTATTCTTAGTGGCTGTTCCCCCAATTCCACTTGCATGGCAGCCACTGGAGAGGTCTTAAATGCTCCACTGCATGTCCTTAACGCTTGTGCCTGTTCCACATCTAGTTTTTCCGTAGTCAGTCCCTTCCTGACAGACATCTTATAAAAGGTTATTATTTTTTTGCATTTGTCTTTGACCTTATCGGTGTGCTGTTTCCAGGTCAACTTTTCATCAAACAACACTCCTAACAGTCTGATAACTTTTACTTGTTCGAGGGTTTGATCATATAATTTTAAGGACACTTCTTTATGTCTCCTGGAAAAACATATCACTTGTGT
>NW_025742351.1:2476-3429 GCF_021292245.1 Micropterus dolomieu | reverse complement strand
TGAGAATCATGAGGTCAAAGGAACTGCCTGAAGAGCTCAGAGACAGAATTGTGGCAAGGCACAGATCTGGCCAAGGTTACAAAAAAATTTCTGCTGCACTTAAGGTTCCTAAGAGCACAGTGGCCTCCATAATCCTCAAATGGAAGACGTTTGGGACGACCAGAACCCTTCCTAGAGCTGGCCGTCCGGCCAAACTGAGCTATCGGGGGAGAAGAGCCTTGGTGAGAGAGGTAAAGAAGAACCCAAAGGTCACTGTGGCTGAGCTCCAGAGATGCAGTCGGGAGATGGGAGAAAGTTGTAGTAAGTCAACCATCACTGTAGCAATCCACCAGTCGGGGCTTTATGGCAGAGTGGCCCGACGGAAGCCTCTCCTCAGTGCAAGACACATGAAAGCCCGCATGGAGTTTGCTAAAAAACACCTGAAGGACTCCAAGATGGTGATAAATAAGATCCTCTGGTCTGATGAGACCAAGATAGAACCTTTTGGCCTTAATTCTAAGCCGTATGTGTGGAGAAAACCAGGCACTGCTCATCACCTGTCCAATACAGTCTCAACAGTGAAGCATGGTGGTGGCAGCATCATGCTGTGGGGTGTTTTTCAGCTGCAGGGACAGGACGACTGGTTGCAATCGAGGGAAAGATGAATGCGGCCAAGTACAGGGATATCCTGGACGAAAACCTTTTCCAGAGTGCTCAGGACCTCAGACTGGGGTGAAGGTTTACCTTCCAACAAGACAATGACCCTAAGCACACCGCTAAAATAACGATGGAATGGCTTCACAACAACTCCGTGGCTGTTCTTGAATGGCCCAGCCAGAGCCCTGACTTAAACCCAATTGAGCATCTCTGGAGAGACCTGAAAATGGCTGTCCACCAACGTTTACCATCCAACCTGACAGAACTGGAGAGGATCTGCAAGGAGGAATGGCAGAGGATACCCAAATCCAGATGTG
>NW_025742351.1:1935-2456 GCF_021292245.1 Micropterus dolomieu | reverse complement strand
CGGACGGCCAGCTCTAGGAAGGGTTCTGGTCGTCCCAAACGTCTTCCATTTGAGGATTATGGAGGCCACTGTGCTCTTAGGAACCTTAAGTGCAGCAGAAATTTTTTTGTAACCTTGGCCAGATCTGTGCCTTGCCACAATTCTGTCTCTGAGCTCTTCAGGCAGTTCCTTTGACCTCATGATTCTCATTTGCTCTGACATGCACTGTGAGCTGTAAGGTCTTATATAGACAGGTGTGTGGCTTTCCTAATCAAGTCCAATCAGTATAATCAAACACAGCTGGACTCAAATGAAGGTGTAGAACCATCTCAAGGATGATCAGAAGAAATAGACAGCAACTGAGTTAAATATGAGTGTCACAGCAAAGGGTCTGAATACTTATGACCATGTGATATTTCAGTTTTTCTTTTTTAATAAATTTTTAAAAAATTTCTACATTTCTGTTTTTTTCTGTCAAGATGGGGTGCTGAGTGTACATTACTGAGAAATAAAATGAACTTTTTTGATTTTTGGAAAATGGC
>NW_025742351.1:0-1915 GCF_021292245.1 Micropterus dolomieu | reverse complement strand
CCCTGACTTAAACCCAATTGAGCATCTCTGGAGAGACCTGAAAATGGCTGTCCACCAACGTTTACCATCCAACCTGACAGAACTGGAGAGGATCTGCAAGGAGGAATGGCAGAGGATACCCAAATCCAGATGTGAAAAACTTGTTGCATCTTTCCCAAAACACCTCATGGCTGTATTAGAGCAAAAGGGTGCTTCTACTAAATACTGAGCAAAGGGTCTGAATACTTATGACCATGTGATATTTCAGTTTTTCTTTTTTAATAAATTTTTAAAAAATTTCTACATTTCTGTTTTTTTCTGTCAAGATGGGGTGCTGAGTGTACATTACTGAGAAATAAAATGAACTTTTTTGATTTTTGGAAAATGGCTGCAATGAAACAAAGAGTGAAAAATTTAAAGGGGTCTGAATACTTTCCGTACCCACTGTATATGTATAAATAAACAACCTTATTTATAGGCCAAAGAATACAAGTGCGTTTTTAAAAGTGACTTAAAAGAAATCACAGAAGGGGCTATCCTAACTTCTGTGGGCAAATTGTTCCACAGGCGAGGCCCAACCACAGAAAATGCTCGATCCCCTCTGCGTTTAAGTCTGCAGTGAGGGACTAATAACAGATACTTTTCACCTGATCTCAGACTTCTCGATGGAGTATATGGTTGAAGCAGTTCAGATAGGTAGCACGGTGCTTGGTTGCATAGAGATTTGTATACAAATAACAGGATTTTAAAATCAATTCTGAAATTAATGGGCAACCAATGAAGAGACCTCAGAATTGGGGTGATATGGTCACTTTTCAATAATAAAATCATACCCAATTTATTCGATGCTTATTGTCAACTCAGTGTTGGGCAAGTTACTCAGAAATAATAAAGCTATTATCTAGTTACTTAGCATATAGGCTACTCCTTAAAAGAGTAATATTAGCTACTCTAGCCTACTTATTTACAACGGACGACAATGTCTATGAAGATTCTCAGTCATCCAGGTCATAGTTATCCAACGATGGTTAAAATGAAGGGCAACTGGACTTGGTTGAAGCTACTGGAAGACTGATGGACACAAACATGTATGAGACACTGAGACGAGACCCAACCAGCGGATACAAGAAAAAGGCCATAGAATGTCTACAACAGTTACAGAAGGACAACACCATCACCCGTGAACAATATTACCGTTTGTATCCTGGAGAAGCCATTCCATGTATTTATGGACTACCCAAGATACACAAAGAAGGAGCCCCACTCAGGCCGATAATCAGCAGCATTAACTCGGTCACCTACAACATTGCCAAACACATTTCCACCATCTTAGCTCCATTGGTGGGAAACACGCCTCACCACATCCAAAACTCTACTGACTTTGTAAACAAAGTTTGAGGACTAAAACTGGATCCAGATGAAACCATGGTATCCTATGACGTGACTTCTATGTTCACCTGCATCCCCACCATAGAGGCAGTAGAAACCGTTAGGAAACGGCTAACACAAGACAACACCCTGGACAACAGAACTAGCCTCAGCCCTGACCAAATCTGCAAATTACTCGACCTCTGTCTAAACACCACCTATTTCCAGTACAACGGTGGATTCTACAGACAGAAGCATGGCTGTGCCATGGGCTCACCGGTATCCCCGATTGTGGCAAACATCTACATGGAAGAAGTGGAGAATAAAGCCCTCAACTCCTTCAGAGGAATAGCACCGAGCCACTGGTACAGATATGTGGACGACACCTGGGTCAAAATCAAAAGCCAGGAAGTGCAAGCCTTCACAGAACACATCAACTCTGTGGACAGTAACATCAGGTTCACACGAGAAGATGTTCACAACAACAGTTTGGCCTTCCTGGACTGCGCTGTACACATTGAAGAGGACAGGAGCCTGCAGATTGGTGTTTACAGAAAACCCACACACA
>NW_025742350.1:3046-8850 GCF_021292245.1 Micropterus dolomieu | reverse complement strand
GTGTGTGTTTGAGGGGATTGCTAAAGCAGGAAACCCAACCCTTCTGAACCAGATCTACACAGAGCTCTACATCACAGAGGGAGGGACTGCAGAGGTCAATGATGAACATGAGGTCAGACAGATTGAAACAGCATCCAGGAAACCAGCCAGACCAGAAACAACCATCAGACAAGAAGACATCTTTAAAGCCTCACCTGGAAGAGATGAACCAATCAGAACAGTGATGACAAAGGGAGTGGCTGGCATTGGGAAAACAGTCTTAACACAGAAGTTCACTCTGGACTGGGCTGAAGACAAAGCCAACCAGGACATACAGTTCACATTTCCATTCACTTTCAGAGAGCTGAATGTGCTGAAAGAGAAAAAGTACAGCTTGGTGGAACTTGTTCATCACTTCTTTCCTGAAACCAAAGAAGCAGGAATCTGCAGGTTTGAAGAGTTCCAGGTTGTGTTCATCTTTGACGGTCTGGATGAGTGTCGACTTCCTCTGGACAACAATGAGGTCCTGACTGATGTTACAGAGTCCACCTCAGTGGATGTGCTGCTGACAAACCTCATCAGGGGGAACCTGCTTCCCTCTGCTCGCCTCTGGATAACCACACGACCTGCAGCAGCCAATCAGATCCCTCCTGGGTGTGTTGACATGGTGACAGAGGTCAGAGGGTTCACTGACCTACAGAAGGAGGAGTACTTCAGGAAGAGGTTCAGAGATGAGGAGCAGGCCAGCAGAATCATCTCCCACATCAAGACATCACGAAGCCTCCACATCATGTGCCACATCCCAGTCTTCTGCTGGATCACTGCTACAGTTCTGGAGGAGGTGTTGAAGACCACAGAGGGAGGACAGCTGCCCAAGACCCTGACTGAGATGTACATCCACTTCCTGGTGGTTCAGTCCAAAGTGAAGAACGTCAAGTATGATGGAGGAGCTGAGACAGATCCACACTGGAGTCCAGAGACTAGGAAGATGATTGAGTCTCTGGGAAAACTGGCTTTTGAGCAGCTGCAGAAAGGCAACCTGATCTTCTATGAATCCGACCTGACAGAGTGTGGCATCGATATCAGAGCAGCCTCAGTGTACTCAGGAGTGTTCACACAGATCTTTAAAGAGGAGAGAGGGCTGTACCAGGACAAGGTGTTCTGCTTCATCCATCTGAGCGTTCAGGAGTTTCTGGCTGCTCTTCATGTCCATCTGACCTTCATCAACTCTGGTGTCAATCTGCTGGCAGAAGAACAATCAACCTCCCTGAAGTCTGAAACAAGAAAAGATGAATCTGCAGTGACACCGTTCTACCAGAGTGCTGTGGACAAGGCCTTACAAAGTCCAAATGGAAACCTGGACTTGTTCCTCCGCTTCCTCCTGGGACTTTCACTGCAGACCAATCAGACTCTCCTACGAGGCCTGCTGACACAGACAGGAAGTGACTCACAAACCAATCACGTAACGGTTGAGTACATCAAGAAGAAGATTGAAGAGGCTCCCTCTCCAGAGAAAAGCATCAATCTGTTCCACTGTCTGAATGAACTGAAGGATCGTTCTCTAGTGGATCAGATCCAACAGTCCCTGATTTCAGGAAGTCTCTCCACAGATAAACTCTCTCCTGCTCAGTGGTCAGCTCTGGTCTTCATCTTACTGTCATCAGAAAAAGATCTGGACGTGTTTGACCTGAAGAAATACTCTGCTTCAGAGGAGGCTCTTCTGAGGCTGCTGCCAGTGGTCAAAGCCTCCAAGAAAGCTCTGTAAGTGGGATTTATTCATCAATAAATACTCTATCTTTCAACTGGAGAAAAAATGCATTATTACTTGTTTCCTTCCTGTTGTCTCTCCAGACTGAGTGGCTGTAACCTCTCAGATCGAAGCTGTGAAGCTCTGTCCTCAGTTCTCAGCTCCCAGTCCTCTAGTCTGAGAGAGCTGGACCTGAGTAACAACAACCTGCAGGATTCAGGAGCGGAGCTGCTGTCTGCTGGACTGGAGAGTCCACACTGTACAGTGGAAACCCTGAGGTCAGGATTCATTAACCCACTGAGATGATGACCATCTAAAATCTGATTTACATTGGTGGATAGACAGCTAACATGTGTATGATTGGGTCTACTGATATGATTTGTCGACAGACCTCAGTGTCAAGAATTACTTTATATTAAGATGTTTCATTATTGTCCTTGGTTTAACTTTGTTGTTGAATCATCAAATGTAAAAAATTATTCTCTTGTACCAAATTGTACCTGGAAAAAAAACAACCCAAAAAACATCCCACCTCTTGTTCTCAGAGTTTCCTGTGTGTGTTGGTTTGTATGTTTTCAGGCTGTCAGGCTGTCTGATCACAGAGGAAGGCTGTGCTTCTTTGGCCTCAGGTCTGACCTCCAACCCCTCCCATCTGAGAGAGCTGGATCTGAGCTACAATCATCTAGGAGATGCAGGGGTGAAGCTGTTGTCTGCTGGACTGGAGGATCCACACTGGAGACTGGACACTCTCAGGTATGAAGAGCTCTGCTGCAGCCACACACAGTCACTTTGACAGGGGAGGTGTTTTGGTTAATGGTGGAAATCAGTATTATATGAACAGTCAAACATGTAGAAAGTGTTTAGAAAATCAATTGGTACGTGCTGTCATCGAAGCTGTGCACGCGCGGTGAGGCAAAAGAGCTTTAGCTGGTGTGCTTGTGCCAGTTATTAATAAGCTGGGCTGATGCAAACATTTAGACATTCAGGCAAATAGCTTTAGAATTTCAGGTTTGGTTGTAATGTAACTCAATCAAGTAACTGCACACTGTGCCATGTTGGAAAGCAGCCTGTATCACCCTTTGACAAGCTGACAGAAATACTTTCACTTTCCAATAATGGCGTATTAATCTATTGATACTGATAACCCTTTTAGGTAAGGCTGAATGATTTTGGAAAATAATCTAATTGCGATTTTTTTGACCAATATTGCAATTGTGATTTAATATGCAATTAATTTTTAAGCTCTTTACCTTCTGTATCATTCAAAATGGACAAGCAGTAACTCAGTGTATACACAATATTGGACAGATAGAACTACACTGTACATTCTTGTGTTATGATGAATTGGGTAGAGTTATTATTATTATTATGAGCAATGGTGGAGAAGATATATCAAATTATAATAATATGAGAAAGATAATGAGTCAAGTCATGCCATTAAATAATATATCATCAGGTCGGCCTACAGACCACAAGATAAACACAGTTCACCACAGTGTGTTATACAGTAAGAGCTCAATACAAAACCCACAGTTCAACCACCAATTAATGCATACTTATCTCAGTTCAAATCTCCCGCAGTCCATCTTTCTGTATCCCATTAAGCAACAAAAAATACTCAGTTTGAGGTTCAGTTCAAAAGTTGTCCAACGGAAATGAAACCAAGTGCACCTCTCGTGTTTAATAGACAGCAGCAGCGCACTGGCTATAACCAGGCTGTAACTCAGGACAGCATGCGCCTCTTTCGGACTTGAGTTTGATTTGAAACCGTTTCACAGATATTTCCAGAGCTGACTGGTGGCTGTGTGTGTGATGCATGCGCCTATCGCCACATTACGCTTACGTTATTACACGTGTCTTTCTGTTGTGCATTTGTCCTGTACGTTTTTTTTTTACTTTTAAAAACACAAAATATTGAAAAGACATGTTGTAAATACGAAGATAAGAAGGTAAAATTGACATAACATCAGACTAATTACATCTATTTACAACAAAAAAGTATATGGGGCAATAGGTGTTTTTTCCTTTTTATGTCATAAATACGTAATGAGGGCCACAATTTGACCGCCTTCCACCAGTACTGCTTCTCAACCTCCAACTGTTGCACTAGGCATCAGGTTAAAAGGTTCATAGTAACAGATGCGCGCCGAAGCAATGCTGACATGAAACAGTTCTTTTCTCACACACACACACACACACACACTTGGCATGTTTCCAGTCAGGAAAAACACCAACAAATAGATTTGTTTTTGGTGAATAATACAAGCACAAGTCATTTTCATAGCAGAATGGGATTAGCTGTTCCAATATTAACAAAATAACAACACCTAAGGTGCATCTCAAGTCTTTTATTTGTTGTTTCCTCACATTGGTTTACTCTCTTTTCAAATGGGGGGAAAGCATTTTAGTACCTGGGTCATCCAGTCTTGCGTGTGTGTCCCCCTCCGCTCAGTGACGTCACTGCTCAGGAGGGACGCCCCTTCCTGCAGATCGCTTATAAAGGAGCGGGGCTCCGGGGGCCCCCTTCCTCCGGTGCACAGGTGTTGCATGAAATGCACAGTTTTACAAGTCTGAATATTTTTTGGACCACATGTTATGACCACAGTCATGTTGATGAGGAGGGAGAGGAGGAGCTGCAGGAGAAGGAGGTAAATGGAACCAGATAATACAGTGACATGTACAGGGGCAGTGTGCAGTGCTGAGTAGGCTATCATATGTAGAGATAGAATTAGAAAATGGATTATTGTTAGTCATATTTCTTACTGGTGGTCTTCTCATGCATATGTAGCTGTACAATCAGCAGAGTCAGGGCAGTCACAGGACAAAAGCGAGTAGTCAGACTAGAAATGAGGTTTCTTTAGATAAATAAATATAGAAATAAAATTTTACTTTGGTAAAACCAAATGTTTTTGCAAATATTATTAATTGTTCATCAAACAACAGTCAATAAATGAAGTGCTACATGATGTGGTATAATCATGTCAGACGTTATTTTACTGGACTGGGAGGGTTGGCTCATCTTGACTAACATACCAACAAAGAACATCTCAAAAACATCTCCCATCTACTGCAAGTTTGACCACTGACAGGAAAAAGGAAGCTCCCTGTTTCTGCACCACAGTCCATTAGAAACCACATGATACATGGAGTTTCCAAAGGCAGCAGAGGATCAAGACTCCTCTCCACACGCTCTGTCATCATAACGCTGTTAGCAGTAAAGTGTGAAGTTTAGCTGATCAGAGCTTCTATGCTGTGAGTTAAGTTCCCTTTTATTGACAATTAATCAGCTGATTGTGTCACGAACATAAGCGGCACATTTATGTGGACAGCAAAGCCAAAACACACACTGGAGAATAATGTTAATGAAATTACAATCCAAGTAATAGTAATCGGTTACACTACTAGTTATTGGGAAAATGTGTAAATGTAAAATGAGCAAAGTAATATTAGTACAGTTCCTGCCCAACTCTGCTAACAGTAGCCTAGCTATGAAATGAGTTTTAACTTAATGTTAGAATATTATACTAATAGAAATAATTTATACTCCAAAGATTCTGTGCAACCAAATAAAGATTTTTATTACCAATGAAATAATAGTGACAAATGAAAGTCAATCAGCAACAGAAACTAGTTCCTTTAAAAAGAGAAAGCAAGCAGGTAACAAGATTGAAGTGAAAGCAGAAGCGTGAAAGAGTTTGAAGCCCCTCCCTCCTCTGAGGGAGTAAACAGGAGCACACAGCTCCACACTGCTGTCTGACTGCTCCACTGACTCCTCTCTAGTAGGCCTACTTATTCTCTCGGGGGGATGAGAGGAATGTAATGTCCATGTTTGATGCTGCTCTGACCCCCCTCCTCCTTTCAGGGTGGAGCCTGATGGAGTCCGATGGTTGAGACCAGGTCTGAGGAAGTGTAAGTGTGTTTTTCATTTGATTCATGAAAACATTCAACCATCTTCAGACTGTGACATCACTCATTCAAAGTGCCAATCAATGAACAGATGATAGATCAATAACTGCAGCTGGATTGTGTCTCGTTCTCTCATCAGATTCCTGTGAACTCACAATCGACACAAACACAG
>NW_025742350.1:680-3026 GCF_021292245.1 Micropterus dolomieu | reverse complement strand
TTTGAAGAGTTCCAGGTTGTGTTCATCTTTGACGGTCTGGATGAGTGTCGACTTCCTCTGGACTTCCACAACAATGAGGTCCTGACTCATGTCACAGAGTCCACCTCAGTGGATGTGCTGCTGACAAACCTCATCAGGGGGAACCTGTTTCCCTCTGCTCGCCTCTGGATAACCACACGACCTGCAGCAGCCAATCAGATCCCTCCTGGGTGTGTTGACATGGTGACAGAGGTCAGAGGGTTCACTGACCTACAGAAGGAGGAGTACTTCAGGAAGAGGTTCACAGAGAAGAAGCAGGCCAGCAGAATCATCTCCCACATCAAGACATCACGAAGCCTCCACATCATGTGCCACATCCCAGTCTTCTGCTGGATCACTGCTACAGTTCTGGAGGAGGTGTTGAAGACCAGAGAGGGAGGAGAGCTGCCCAAGACCCTGACTGAGATGTACATCCACTTCCTGGTGGTTCAGTCCAAACGGAAGAATGTCAAGTATGATGGAGGAGCTGAGACAGATCCACACTGGACTCCAGAGAGCAGGAAGATGATTGAGTCTCTGGGAAAACTGGCTTTTGAGCAGCTGCAGAAAGGCAACCTGATCTTCTATGAATCAGACCTGACAGAGTGTGGCATCGATATCAGAGCAGCCTCAGTGTCCTCCGGAGTGTTCACACAGATCTTTAAAGAGGAGAGAGGGCTGTACCAGGACAAGGTGTTCTGCTTCGTCCATCTGAGCGTTCAGGAGTTTCTGGCTGCTCTTCATGTCCATCTGACGTTCATCAACTCTGGTGTCAACCTGCTGGCAGAAGAACAATCAACCTCCCAGAAGTCTGAAACAAGAAAAGATGAATCTGCAGTGACACAGTTCTACCAGAGTGCTGTAGACAAGACCTTACAGAGTCCAAATGGACACCTGGACTTGTTCCTCCGTTTCCTCCTGGGACTTTCACTGCAGACCAATCAGAATCTCCTACGAGGCCTGCTGACAGAGACAGGAAGTGGCTCAACAACCAATCAAGTAACAGTCAAGTACATCAAGAAGAAGATCGAAGAGACTCCCTCTGCAGAGAAAAGCATCAATCTGTTTCACTGTCTGAATGAACTGAAGGATCGTTCTCTAGTGGATCAGATCCAACAGTCCCTGAGTTCAGGAAGTCTCTCCACAGATAAACTCTCTCCTGCTCAGTGGTCAGCTCTGGTCTTCATCTTACTGTCATCAGAAAAAGATCTGGAGGTGTTTGACCTGAAGAAATACTCTGCTTCAGAGGAGGCTCTTCTGAGGCTGCTGCCAGTGGTCAAAGCCTCCAAGAAAGCTCTGTAAGTGGGATTTATTCAGCAATTAATACTCTTTCAACCATAGAAAAAATAAATGTGTTATTACTTGTTTCCTTTCTATCGTCTCTCCAGACTGAGTCTGTGTAACCTCTTAGGGCAAAGCTGTGATCATGTTTGGTCTGTATTTCATTCTATTCTATTTCTATTCAATTAAATTTTATTTATATAGCGCCAAATCACAACAACAGTTATCTCACAGCGCTTTTCATAAAAGACTAGACCGTACTCTGTGATGTTATTTACAGAAGCCCAAAAGTTCCCACCAAGAGCAGCACTAGGAGACAGAGGCAAGGAAAAACTTCATTTTAAGAGGCAGAAACCTCGAGCAGAACCATGACTCAGGGTGGGCGGCCATCTGCCTCCACCGGTTGGGGTGAAGCAGAGAGAGAGGGAGAGAGAGAGGGAGAGGGGGAGAGGGCGAGAGAGAGAGAGGGCAAGAGAGAAACAGAGAGAAAAAGAAAGCGATGGAAGGAGAGAGAGGGGAGGGAGGCAGCCTACACAATATCCACACAGAGGTACAGACAGTAAAGGTGATGTAGCTATAGACTACATGAAAAATGGTGTAGATATGTGTAGTAGTGTTAATGATAACAATTGTAATGTTAATGATTATGATAACAGTAATAATAATAGGACTAGTAACAATAGTTGTTGCAGCAGAGGGTGTCGAGCAGGAACACGGGGGCAGCAGGTGATCCGCAACCACAGATCCAGACTCCACAGCTCCAGAGCCAGAAACACCTGCAGGAAGTGATAGGAGGAGAGAGGAGAGGGACGAGAAAGCACAAGACTACCAGAAAGGGGAGAAGTTGTGTTAGTAACATGCAATAATGGGATGAGTTTGCATACAGAGGGAGAGAAAGTAGAGGAGAGAGGAGCTCAGTGCATCATGGGAAATCCCCCGGCAGTCTAGGCCTATAGCAGCATAACTAAGGGATGGTTCAGGACTCACCTGAGCCAGCCCTAACTATAAGCTTTATCAAAGAGGAAAGTCTTAAGCCTACTCTTAAAT
>NW_025742350.1:0-660 GCF_021292245.1 Micropterus dolomieu | reverse complement strand
GGAGTCCGATGGTTGAGACCAGGTCTGAGGAAGTGTAAGTGTGTTTTTCATTTGATTCATGAAAACATTCAACCATCTTCAGACTGTGACATCACTCATTCAAAGTGCCAATCAATGAACAGATGATAGATCAATAACTGCAGCTGGATTGTGTCTCGTTCTCTCATCAGATTCCTGTGAACTCACAATCGACACAAACACAGTAAACAGTGAGATCATACTGTCTGACAACAACAGGAAGGCAACGCGTGTGAAAGAGGATCAGCCATGTCCTGATCATCCAGACAGGTTTGACTGCTGTCAGCTGCTGTGTACAGATGGTCTGACTGGTCGCTGTTACTGGGAGGTCGAGTGGAGAGGATGGGTTAATATATCAGTGAGTTACAGAGGAATCAGAAGGAGAGGAGAGAGTGAAGACTGTTTGTTTGGATGGAATGATCAGTCCTGGAGTCTGAGCTGCTCTGATGGTGATTACTCTGTCTGGCACAATAAGAGAAGAACACCCATCTCCTCCTCCTCCACCCCCCCCTATGGTAGAGTAGCAGTGTATGTGGACTGTCCTGCTGGCTCTCTGTCCTTCTACAGAGTCTCCTCTGACACACTGATCCACCTCCACACCTTCAACACCACATTCACTGAACCTCTTTATCCTGGCTTTGC
>NW_025742349.1:0-1385 GCF_021292245.1 Micropterus dolomieu | reverse complement strand
CAACACCGTCACTCAAACATCATCAACACCGTCACTCAAACATCATCAACACCGTCACTCAAACATCATCAACACCGTCACTCAAACATCATCAACACTACAATATCAACACCGTCACTCAAACATCATCAACACCGTCACTCAAACATCATCAACACCGTCACTCAAACATCATCAACACCGTCACTCAAACATCATCAACACCGTCACTCAAACATCAACACCAATATCAACAACACCAATATCAACAACACCGTCACTCAAACATCCACAACACTACAATATCAACACCGTCACTCAAACATCATCAACACCGTCACTCATACATCAACACCAATATCAACAACACCAATATCAACAACACTGTCATTCAAACATCCACAACACTACAATATCAACACCGTCACTCAAACATCATCAACACCGTCACTCATACATCAACACCAATATCAACAACACCAATATCAACAACACCAATATCAACAACACTGTCATTCAAACATCAACAACACTACAATATCAACACCGTCACTCAAACATCATCAACACCGTCACTCAAACATCATCAACACCGTCACTCAAACATCATCAACACCGTCACTCAAACATCATCAACACCGTCACTCAAACATCATCAACACCGTCACTCATGCATCCACAACACCAATATCAACAACACTGTCACTCATGCATCCACAACACCAATATCAACAACACTGTCATTCAAACATCAACAACACTACAATATCAACACCGTCACTCAAACATCATCAACACCGTCACTCAAACATCATCAACACCAATATCAACAACACTGTCATTCAAACATCCACAACACTCAAACATCCACAACACTACAATATCAACACCGTCACTCAAACATCATCAACACCGTCACTCAAACATCATCAACACTACAATATCAACACCGTCACTCAAACATCATCAACACTACAATATCAACACCGTCACTCAAACATCCACAACACCGTCCGTCACTCAAACATCCACAACACCGTCACTCAAACATCCTCAACAGCATCACTCATATCAGTCAAAATTGTCAGTTAAAATTTTCACATGCATTGTGGGTAAGAGACGAGTGGTGCATTATGGGTAACGCAGTCTGACTCACAGCGTGTTTCTGCCAGCACTCTCTGAGCGTCGGTCTCAGCTTCTTGTGGACCACCACCTCCTGCATGTCCTCCAGAGACGGATGCTGGCCCACCTCCTCCTCAAACGGCACCATGTACTCATCCACAGGACCTAGATCAGAGAGAAGGGGGACCATCAGAGTCCCGAACAGACACACAGAGACCACTAGACCCAGATCTTAAGTTACTAAATTAAGATTGCGTCTCACTGGCTTCTTCAACAACTCGCTC
>NW_025742348.1:0-8049 GCF_021292245.1 Micropterus dolomieu | reverse complement strand
CATATGCTGGTGCGGTCGGCCCTGGGTTCCTCCTAATGCAGGACAATGCTAGACCTCATGTGGCTGGAGTGTGTCAGCAGTGATGCTATTGACCGGCCCGTTCCCCAGACCTGAATCCAAGTGAGGACATCTGGGACATCATGTCTCCATCCACCAACGCCACGTTGCACCACTGACCGTCCAGCAGTTGGCGGATGCTTTAGTCCAGGTCTGGGAGGAGATCCCTCAGGAGACCATCCTCCACCTCATCAGGAGCCCAGGCGTTGTAGGGAGGTCATACAGACACGTGGACGCCACAAACACCACTGAGCCTCATTCTGACTTGTTTTAAGGACGTTACATCAAAGCTGGATCGGCCTGTAGTGTTTTCCACTTTGATTTTGAGTGTGACTCCAAATCCAGACCTCCATGGGTTGATAAATTTGATTTCCACTGATAATTTGTGTGATTTTGTTTTCAGCGCATCAACTATGTAAAGAAAGTATTTAATGAGATTATTTCATTCATTCAGATCGAGGATGTGTTATTTTAGTGTTGCCTTTATTTTTATGAGCAGTGTATATATTGCAACCGGTTCTTGTTTTTAAGCATGAGAGAGCCAAACCAGCTCACAAAGGCCAAAGAAAGAATAGATTCAATAAAACAACAATAAAACATCCTCATAAAAGTCTTATCGACATTAAAATTGTGAAGTTTACGATAAAAAAACATATGTTGATGTGATTTCTTACAGACAGCGTCAACTTGTGGCTCGAAGGTGAGTTTGTCATCGATTATAATACCAAGATATTTGTATTGCTTCACCACTTCTATAGCTTGATCGTGAGAGGGTGGGGGGTTCTTTCTAAAATCCATCAGCATTTCTTTAGTTTTTGCTAATGTTAATAAAAGATGACTTGCACCACTCAGTAAAATCATTTAAAATAGTTCCATGCTCAGGGTCGTTGTGGGTCAGCAGCGACACGATCACCGAGTCATCAGCAAACTTAATGATATGTCGCCTGGTGTGCTCGCTTTGGCATGCATTTGTATATAAAATAAATTGGATTGCGGAGAGGACGCAGCCCTGGGGGGAACCAGTGGAGGAAAAGAGGACATCAGATAAAATGCTATTCACTCTCACACATTAAGTTAAAAAGTTTAACCAACAGATAAGACAAGGATCGATATTAAAAGTACTCTTTAAAGTCGCTGCTAAAATATGTGGTTGGATGCAATTAAAAGCTGAAGAAAAGTCAATAAAAAGCAGCCGCACAAAACTCTTTGCACTTCTCAAGTTAAAAAGAGTACATGCTGCATCTTCCACTCCGGTCTGTTCGGTCTGTAGGCAAACTGAAACAGATCCAGTAGATCCTGGACAGAGTTCAAAAGTTCGTCCTTCACCATCTTCTCTAACGTCTTCATAGTGAGGGACGTGAGCGCCACAGGCCTAAAGTCGTTAAGAGACTCTGGAGCTTTATTTTTAGGCACCGGAACAATAATTGAGTCTTTCCAAATGCGAGGAACGGTGTGGAGATGTAAGGACATTTTGAAAATAATACGAGAAATGTCTGGCAGCTGTTCAGCACAGTTCTTTCATATACGGCCTCCAACGCTGTCGGGGACGGGACTTTTCCTTTCCTTTGTACTTCTGAAGAGTGTCAGGACCTTGTTTCTGTCAACCTGGACGTTACCCTTTCCAGAGGTGACGTTATTAAAAACTAACAGCTCCTCACTAATGTAGCATGTCTACTTATGATTTTTAATAAACTTAATACAAATTATGAATTTATACAGATTATGAATTTTAATATTCAGAGAATATTAATTCATACAGCTCTCGTTTTGCAGGGCACCACCGGAGATTTAATTCACCCAGAGTCTCCGTACCTCTGGGTAGCGTTTTAATAATTATACAATTATTCACTAGTGATCAGTTAGTTAATATTCGCTCAATTATCTTAAATCATCATCATATCTAAGGGGTAAATTCTCATGACATGGACTTGGAGGTAGGCAATACACACACACAATTCCTGTGATTACAGTGAAATTTATTAACTAACTACAGTGAAATAAATGCGGTTAAATACACATCAAAGACAAAACAATGGCTAACAAACATGTTCTCTTGTGGGGAGAATTTGATTCATACGGGCAGCTAATGAACGCAAGCTATGAGTTTTAAGGGTTAAAGATAATCTATTAACTAATTATTGGACATCACTGACCACAGAATGCAGGGTTTTAGTCTTACTGCTTGCCGTTTCCCAGCCAGGTTGCTGGTCGGCGGCCTCACGCTGGCGGAGTTCCGTGAGTTCCGTTGCAAGTAAGTTGCTGGAAACGAGGGAAAAGCTGAGGTCGCGGCGCTTCGCGTGTGTGGCTTGAAACAAACAAAGAGCTTTCGCTGCGCCGGGCCGAGCGAGCGTGTGTCGCTGCTTTTGTTTGTTGGGGTGTGGTTCCCAGAGGGTAGTCCTTTGTTCCCCTGAGGGAGGGCTTTGTCTCCGGTTTCCTGAGAGACTGTCTTCTTAATCTTTTAATATGTCTATTCAAAAATCCATTTGCGCGTATTGTAATCAAATATCTTCCCACAATTAAACCTTAATTGTCAAACAGTTATACCGTTCTTAGTTTTAAGCACTTGATAAAAGGAAAACAATTAGCATTTCCTAGGAATCACATCAGATGAGAGGAACTTAACTAGCTTCCTGGATCATATTGGCTGTTACACGTTCTTACTTAGAGAATATAAGCAAGATACACGAATGGCATCAGATTATGAACAGGTAAATACAGAGTGAAATTTATACATTAAACGGCATTTCAGAACAATGGCATGTAATACTTATTTTGTACACTTGGGGGTGCTCGGGTTAAATGAGGAGTAGATATTCAACCTTGAGCTTCACCACTTGACCTAGGAACTGGGGAATTTAGTCATTTAACATTCAGTTCGAGCTGGAAAATTAACTGAGTAGTATAGGATAACATTTCTTTATCATCATTTCTAAAGGAAGTGGCAGATAGTGTTATACTTTGAGTTTTGAGGAGACAGTACTCTTTGTTTGCATAAAGGAATTCAGGGCTGTCCTCCTCTGGAGTTCTGCACTGGGTTGCACCAACTATGTGTTCAAACTTAGCCTAGTTTGAACGTAATTTCTAATTTAAGTCGAGGTTTACGTGCTACTAACGTTTTAAGGGTTGCACCAGCTGAAATACGTCCAACGTAGACATAAGTTACAACTTAAATCTTACATCTTACATGTAGTCCTTAATAGGTGTAAAGTCCTCCATAAAATAGTCAAGTGGTTGTCATGGCGCATCAACCCACTGGTGGTTATTTAACGGTGCCCGTAACGAACGGTAAAGTATAACGGGCAGATGAAATTGTAACATTGTAACTTATATACGCGTAGGAGCAATTATCCCCCTCATATTTCAAAATATATGCCCCCCCCCACACACACACACACACTTAAAACCAGGTTAAAATGTTAAGACGCTAAAACCAGGTTAAACGTTAAAGATGCTAAAACCAGGTTAAACGTTAAAGACGCTAAAACCAGGTTAAAAGACACTAAAACCAGGTTAAAAGACGCTAAAACCAGGTTAAAATGTTAAAAGACGCTAAAACATAAAAGACGCTAAAACCAGGTTAAACGTTAAAAGACGCTAAAACCAGGTTCAAATGTTCAGACGCTAAAACCAGGTTAAAACATTAAAAGCTAAAACCAGGTTAAAACATTAAAAGTTAAAACCAAGTTCAACGTTAAAGACGCTACAACCAGGTTAAAAGACGCTACAACCAGGTTAAAAGACGCTAAAACAGGTTAAAAGACGCTAAAACAGGTTAAAACATTAAAAGACGCTTAAAACCAGGTTAAAAGACACTAAAACCAGGTTAAATGTTAAAAGATGCTAAAACGTAAAAGATGCTAAAACCAGGTTAAAATGTTAAAAGACAACATTGTCACTCTGCACTCTGCAGCTGCCTGTCACCATACAGCGCCTCTGTTTGAGTTTTTACAATTTAAATAAAAACATCCAACTTATTAAATAGTAAACCAGGTTAAAGTGTTAAAAGACGCTAAAACCAGGTTAAAACGTTAAAAGCTAAAACCAGGTTAAAACATTAAAAGCTAAAACCAAGTTCAACGTTAAAGACGCTAAAACGTAAAAGACGCTACAACCAGGTGAAACGTTAAAAGACGCTAAAACCAGGTTCAAATGTTCAGACGCTAAAACCAGGTTAAAACATTAAAAGCTAAAACCAGGTTAAAACATTAAAAGCTAAAACCAAGTTCAACGTTAAAGACGCTACAACCAGGTTAAAAGACGCTACAACCAGGTTAAAAGACGCTAAAACAGGTTAAAAGACGCTAAAACAGGTTAAAACATTAAAAGACGCTTAAAACCAGGTTAAAAGACACTAAAACCAGGTTAAATGTTAAAAGATGCTAAAACGTAAAAGATGCTAAAACCAGGTTAAAATGTTAAAAGACAACATTGTCACTCTGCACTCTGCAGCTGCCTGTCACCATACAGCGCCTCTGTTTGAGTTTTTACAATTTAAATAAAAACATCCAACTTATTAAATAGTAAACCAGGTTAAAGTGTTAAAAGACGCTAAAACCAGGTTAAAACGTTAAAAGCTAAAACCAGGTTAAAACATTAAAAGCTAAAACCAAGTTCAACGTTAAAGACGCTAAAACGTAAAAGACGCTACAACCAGGTGAAACGTTAAAAGACGCTAAAACCAGGTTAAAAGACGCTAAAACAGGTTAAAACATTAAAAGCTAAAACAAAGTTCAACGTTAAAGACGCTAAAACGTAAAAGACGCTACAACCAGGTGAAACGTTAAAAGACGCTAAAACCAGGTTAAAAGACGCTAAAACAGGTTAAAACATTAAAAGCTAAAACAAAGTTCAACGTTAAAGACGCTAAAACGTAAAAGACGCTACAACCAGGTGAAACGTTAAAAGACGCTAAAACCAGGTTAAAAGACGCTAAAACAGGTTAAAACATTAAAAGCTAAAACAAAGTTCAACGTTAAAGACGCTAAAACGTAAAAGACGCTACAACCAGGTGAAACGTTAAAAGACGCTAAAACCAGGTTAAAAGACGCTAAAACAGGTTAAAACATTAAAAGCTAAAACAAAGTTCAACGTTAAAGACGCTAAAACGTAAAAGACGCTACAACCAGGTGAAACGTTAAAAGACGCTAAAACCAGGTTAAAAGACGCTAAAACAGGTTAAAACATTAAAAGCTAAAACAAAGTTCAACGTTAAAGACGCTAAAACGTAAAAGACGCTACAACCAGGTGAAACGTTAAAAGACGCTAAAACCAGGTTAAAAGACGCTAAAACAGGTTAAAACATTAAAAGCTAAAACAAAGTTCAACGTTAAAGACGCTAAAACGTAAAAGACGCTACAACCAGGTGAAACGTTAAAAGACGCTAAAACCAGGTTAAAAGACGCTAAAACAGGTTAAAACATTAAAAGACGCTTAAAACCAGGTTAAAATGTTAAGAGACGCTACAACCCAGGTTAAAAGTTAAAAGACACTAAAACGTTAAAAGACGCTAAAACCAGGTTAAAACGTTAAAAGACAACACTGTCACTCTGCACTCTGCAGCTGCCTGTCACCATACAGCGCCTCTGTTTGAGTTATTACAATTTAAATAAAAACATCCAACTTATTAAATAGTATGGTTAATAAATAATTACACAACTCTGTACAGACACATTTTGTATATTTCAATTCAATTGTTATTATATAGTCTAATATTAAGGAAAATGTTTATGCTGCAATCTTGAGTAGGTAAGTAAACTTTTGTTCTTTGCAGTCAGTGCTATCCTACAAATAAAATCTGTATTTGTCTTTTTAAGGAAAAGGTCAACCTGCGTATTTGAAGAACAATTAACACGGATTTTTATGGAACTCAAAATGTTAACTGAACTGGTTTGAGTATGAGGACATGAGACAATTAGTAACATTAACTGTAAAAAAGGAAACCACAGTAACCCAGTCCTCCTCCTCAAACCCAGTCCTCCTCCCTCAGCAGTATATCCATTTTTGGTCATCACATTCCCCTGTCTACTTCTGTTACAAACCTTGGAGTCAGACTTGACTCAAATCTCACATTCGACACTCACATCCGTCACCTCTGTAAGGTCTCTTTCCTCCACCTCAAAAACATCGCCAAACTCCGCCCCTGCCTCTCACAACTAGATGCTGAGAAGTTGATCCATGCCTTTATCTCCTCCAGGCTGGACTACTGTAATGCCCTCCTCGTCAGGATCCCTGGCAGGAGACTGCAAAAGCTCCAGCATATTCAGAACTGCGCTGCCCGGGTCCTGACGAGGAGGCGCAAATATGACCATATCACTCCAGTCCTGAAATCCCTCCACTGGCTGCCCATTCAATACAGAATTCAATGTAAAATCTGTCTCCTTACCCACCAGTGCATACATGGAACTGCCCCTGCCTACCTCAGTGAACTCCTCACCCCACTCACCACCTTAAGAAACCTCCGCTCCTCCACTTCTACCCACTGCCTGCACCAACCAAGGACTAAACTCTCCACCATGGGAGACAGGGCCTTCCAGGCAGTCGCCCCACGGCTCTGGAATGCCCTCCCAGAGCCCCTAAGGGCCCCACAAACTCTGGAGGTTTTTAAGAAGGGCCTAAAGACTTTTCTATTTCAAAAGGCCTTTTAACAGTCATGGTTTTAAATCTTTTGTTACGGTGTTTTATTGCGATTGTTATTTTCTGGAACTGTTTTAACCCCTTGTTGCTGTAGCACTTTGAGATTTCCCTGAAATGTAAAGTGCATTATAAATAAAATTTATTATTATTATAGTAATTCACTCTGTGATTCCTTAACTCATATTTTAATGTAATATTCAGCCAGTCTTTATACTGAAAAATAGAATTCTTGCAATTCAGTTAAAGCTTTTGGTTTTAGTGTGCCACCCCAGGATTTCCAGTTGCCCCCATCTGGCCACCCCAGCAACATTTTCTGGGGGCACCACTGATACCAGATTTATACTTTTCTCACCGTTGGTTTAAGTAACTGCATCTCCCGACGGAACAATTTGAAAGGATTTCTGTGCTATCTAACATTTTGGGCCCTATCCTCTTCTCACTGTATATGCTGCCACTGGGTTCCATTTTCCAGAAACATAACATCTCCTATCACTGTTTTGCTGATGATGTCCAAATCTACTTGCCTACGAAATCCATAACCAAAGAGTCTGTGCAGCCATTGTTAGATTGCTTAAAGGAGGTAAAAACCTGGATGGAGTTAAACTTCCTCACTCTGAATGAAAATAAAACAGATCATCACGTGTGGACGTTTAGACATACTGGGTGACCCTCCCAAAATCGATCCTCTATTAAAAATCTTGGTGTTATTTTTGACACCTCATTCACGTTCAATAAGCAAATCAGTGCAGTCGTCAAGACCAGCTTCTTCCAGTTAAGACTTCTAGCTAAAATAGATGGATAGAATGGATGTCAAATAATTTCCTCAAGCTGAACTCAGACAAAACAGAAATCCTGGTCATCAGGTCTCCGCAGATGGCAAATCAAATACTGCCATCTGCTGGTTCCCTAGTAAATCACATTAAGCCTGTGGCAAAGAACCTTGGTGTTTGGTTTGATAGTAATTTAAATTTCAAGCAGCACACCACAAAGCTTGTTCAATCATGTTTTTATCAACTTAGAAATATAGCAAAAATTCAATCTATGTTAACTTTTAAGGACACCGAGACCATTTTACACGCCTTCATCTCATCACGCCAGGATTATTGCAACAGCCTTTTCCCCTGTTTAACCCAAAAATCTACTGATCGACTCCAGACTGTCCAGAACTCAGCTGCCAGGCTTTTAACCAGAACAAAGAAATATGACCACATTACTCCTATTTTAGCTTCATTACACTGGCTCCCAGTATGTTTTAGAATTGACTTTAAAATTCTATTGATCACTTTTAAAGCTCTTCATGGCCTCTCGCCTTGTTATATTTCTGACCTTTTAGTCCCATACACACCAGCACGTACCTTG
>NW_025742347.1:0-2681 GCF_021292245.1 Micropterus dolomieu | reverse complement strand
TTCTTTTTCTTTCTCCCACCCCTATTGGCTACTGGGGTTCTTGCCTGCCTGTTACAGTCGTGGCGTCCCACTCTCACTAACAACTACATTCTTTAACAGGCTTATGCGCACACACATGTACACACACACACATACAGACACATTCACCCACACGCACGGAGACACAAACAAACTTAGGTTGTCCCTGGTAGAATTATTCCTGATGCTTTTCTTTCAGTTACTTATTTAAATTAATTATTATTCCAGCTCTCGTGGCTGTGTTGTGTTGCTTTTTTAGAGTGTGTGACTGTTTCTTGTTTTCATTGTTCTCTTAGTTGTCTTACTATGTCAGCTGTTTATTGCTGCTGTTCGGCTGGTTGTCTTTTACTATTATTATTATTTTTATTGTTTTTTATTTTATAGTTGCATGCTAAAGTTAGCTTAAACTACATGCCTTATTTTAGAGCTGCATGCTAAAGTTAGCTTAAACTACATGCCTTATTTTAGAGCTGCATGGTAACGTTAGCTTAAACAACTCGTCTTATTTTATATCTGCATGGTAACGTTAGCTTAAACAACTCGCCTTATTTTATAGCTGCATGCTAATGTTAGCTTAAACAACATGCCTTATTTTATAGCTGCATGCTAACGTTAGCTTAAACTACATACCTTATTTTAAACTGCATGCCTTATTTTATAGCTGCATGCTAATGTTAGCTTAAACTACATACCTTATTTTAAACTACATGCCTTATTTTATAGCTGCATGCTAATGTTAGCTTAAACTACATGCCTTATTTTAAACTACATGCCTTATTTTAAACTACATGCCTTATTTTATATCTGCATGCTAATGTTAGCTTAAACTACATGCCTCATTTTAAACTACATACCTTATTTTAAACTACATGCCTTATTTTATATCTGCATACTAATGTTAGCTTAAAGTACATGCCTTATTTTAAACTACATGCCTTATTTTATAGCTGCATGCTAATGTTAGCTTAAACTTCATGCCTTATTTTAAACTACATGCCTTATTTTAAACTACATACCTTATTTTATAGCTGCATGCTAATGTTAGCTTAAACTACATGCCTTATTTTAATCTACATGCCTTATTTTAAACTACATACCTTATTTTATAGCTGCTTGATAATGTTAGCTTAAACAACATGCCTTATTTTATAGCTGCATGCTAAAGTTAGCTTAAACGACATGCCTTATTTTATAGCTGCATGCTAACGTTAGCTTAAATGGCATGCCTTATTTTATATCTTCATGCTAATGTTAGCTTATAATCCATGCCTTATTTTAGAGCTGCATGCTAAAGTTAGCTTAAACAACTCGTCTTATTTTATAGCTGCATGCTAAAGTTAGCTTAAACTACATGCCTTATTTTAAACTACGTGCCTTATTTTATAGCTGCATGGTAACGTTAGCTTAAACAACTCGTCTTATTTTATAGCTGCATGCTAAAGTTAGCTTAAACTACATGCCTTATTTTAGAGCTGCATGCTAAAGTTAGCTTAAATGGCATGCCTTATTTTATATCTTCATGCTAATGTTAGCTTAAACTACATGCCTTATTTTATGGCTGCATGCTAACATTAGCTTAAACTACATGCCTTATTTTATGGCTGCATGCTAACGTTACCTTAAACTACATGTCTTATTTTATGGCTGCATGCTAAAGTTAGATTAAACTACATGCCTTATTTTATAGCTGCATGGTAACGTTAGCTTAAACAACTCGTCTTATTTTATAGCTGCATGGTAACGTTAGCTTAAACAACTCGTCTTATTTTATATCTGCATGGTAACGTTAGCTTAAACAACTCGCCTTATTTTATAGCTGCATGCTAAAGTTAGCTTAAACTACATGCCTTATTTCATAGCTGCATGCTAATGTTAGCTTAAACTACATGCCTTATTTTAATCTACATGCCTTATTTTAAACTACATACCTTATTTTATAGCTGCATGCTAAAGTTAAGTGTCAATGTTAATAAAAATGTATTTCATAAGCTGCCTATAAATATTAAGATTTTTTAACCCTAACCCACTACAAGTGTCTTACAAGGAAATAACAATTCTGTTAATTTATCAATAACCAGCCCTTATAAAATGTTAATAAACAGCTTAATAATGTTTATGACAGGTAAATAAACATCAACAAGTTCCTAACAAGGGCCTATAAGTGTCTTATCAATAATAAATGAGTTAATTGTGCTTTAGTTAACACTTATTTGTGTTATAAACATCTTTATAAAGTGTTTGATTATTTTTTAATTACTGCTTATTAACTGTTAATTACTGCTTATTACAAGCACCTTCAAATAAAGTGTTACCGAGACATATTTATATTTACTGGTGTTCTTAATTCTCTGCAATTATGCTTTTCTTTCTTTCTGATTTTCTTTTCTATAAGTCAGCCAAAGTGAAAGCACTTGTGATTAACTTAAAGAAAATAGAGCTCACAGCCGGATGCTGAGTTCATCAGTCAGTCATCGTCTATTCCATAAACCAATCACAATGTGTTTTAAGACTCCATATTATTGACATGGTGTCATGGTTTTGGGTTTCGATGTTGTTATTTTCTATTTTATGTTGTATCTCCTGTGTCTTGTCTTACTTTATTTCCTGCCCTCGTGTTTTCCCGCCCGTTTGATTGGCTGCCCTGTCCTAATTAGTTTCACCTG
>NW_025742346.1:2403-3420 GCF_021292245.1 Micropterus dolomieu | reverse complement strand
GTTGCAGTGGGTCTTGGGTTCCTGGGTTCCTCCCGCTGCAGAGGGTCCTGGGTTCCTCCCGTTGCAGAGGGTCCTGGGTTCCTCCCGTTGCAGTGGGTCCTGGGTTCCTCCCGTTGCAGAGGGTCCTGGGTTCCTCCCGCTGCAGAGGGTCCTGGTTCCTCCCGCTGCAGAGGATCCTGGGTTCCTCCCGCTGCAGAGGGTCCTGGGTTCCTCCCGTTGCAGAGGGTCCTGGGTTCCTCCCGCTGCAGAGGGTCCTGGGTTCCTGGGTTCCTCCCGTTGCAGTGGGTCCTGGGTTCCTCCCGTTCCAGAGGGTCCTGGGTTCCTCCCGCTTCAGTGGGTCCTGGGTTCCTCCCGCTGCAGTGGGTCCTGGGTTCCTCCCGTTGCAGTGGGTCTTGGGTTCCTGGGTTCCTCCCGCTGCAGAGGGTCCTGGGTTCCTCCCGTTGCAGAGGGTCCTGGGTTCCTCCCGTTGCAGTGGGTCCTGGGTTCCTCCCGTTGCAGAGGGTCCTGGGTTCCTCCCGTTGCAGTGGGTCCTGGGTTCCTCCCGTTGCAGAGGGTCCTGGGTTCCTCCCGTTGCAGAGGGTCCTGGGTTCCTCCCGTTGTAGAGGTTCCTGGGTTCCTCCCGTTGCAGTGGGTCCTGGGTTCCTCCCGTTGCAGAGGTTCCTGGGTTCCTCCCGTTGCAGTGGGTCCTGGGTTCCTCCCGTTGCAGAGGGTCCTGGGTTCCTCCCGTTGCAGTGGGTCCTGGGTTCCTCCTGTTGCAGAGGGTCCTGGGTTCCTCCCGTTGCAGAGGGTCCTGGGTTCCTTGTTCCTGGAATACTTGTGTACTTTTACTGCTGATACTTTACATGGAGCTGAGAATACTTGTGTACTTTTACTGCTGATACTTTACATGGAGCTGAGAATACTTGTGTACTTTTACTGCTGATACTTTACATGGAGCTGAGAATACTTGTGTACTTTTACTGCTGATACTTTACATGGAGCTGAGAATACTTGTGTACTTTTACTGCTGATACTTTA
>NW_025742346.1:0-2383 GCF_021292245.1 Micropterus dolomieu | reverse complement strand
GGGAGGCATATCCTTGAAGGGCTGCACAGACCTCCACGTGCTAGCTAACGGTACCCTGACTGCTGCAGAGGGTCCAGGGTTCCTCCCGTTGCAGTGGGTCCTGGGTTCCTTCCGTTGCAGTGGGTCCTGGGTTCCTCCCGTTGCAGTGGGTCTTGGGTTCCTGGGTTCCTCCCGCTGCAGAGGGTCCTGGGTTCCTCCCGTTGCAGAGGGTCCTGGGTTCCTTGTTCCTGGAATACTTGTGTACTTTTACTGCTGATACTTTACATGGAGCTGAGAATACTTGTGTACTTTTACTGCTGATACTTTACATGGAGCTGAGAATACTTGTGTACTTTTACTGCTGATACTTTACATGGAGCTGAGAATACTTGTGTAGCTACTTCTGCTAAGTAGGGTTTTGAATTGTAATCGAGTATTTGTACACATTGTTTTGGTTTCGAAATGAAAATCAGCTGTTGACATCACCTCCTCTCCCGGCCGCAGTGGGTCGACGCCCACGCCGACATCAACACGCCGCTGACCTCGTCCACCGGAAACATCCACGGGCAGCCCATGTCCTACCTCCTCCACGAGCTGCACTCAGAGGTCAGTCCTGAGACGAGATGCGTGTTTGTTTCGGAGCGTATCTTCTCATCACGCAGACCGGGTGCTGAATGTTGACGTGGATCCCGGGGAGCAGTAGGTTTCTGAGCTGATCTGGAGTCACTTAGACGGGAAAGACAGAGAAGATCCACATTTAAACGAGTTCATTTAACTGTTTAGAGAAGATTAACGTCTTTTCCTGTCTCAAGATTTAATATTCAATACTACTGTGGAACCAGGATATTCTGGTCTTAATGCGTCCTAGTCTTTCCACTGAGACGACTCTGCATCCACAGACTGGATGGTGGAAGAGTCTGCAGCTGCTCTGTCAGGCTGTATGCAGTCACAGCGAGGCTTTGAGCTAAATGCTAACATGCTCACAGTAACAGTGCTAATCTGCGATATTTACCCTGTTCCCCATCATAGTTGCTGACCTCAACCCGATAGAACTCCTTCGGCATGAATTAGAGCAGACTGTGAGCCAGGCCTTCTCATCCTACATCAGTGCCTGACCTCACAAATAAGCTTCTAGAAGAATGGTCAAAAATTCCCATGAACACACTCCTGCGATGTCATTAACCTCCATGTGCATGTAAAGGAAGGTGTCCCAACACTTTTGGCAATATAGTGTAGCTTGTGAGATTTCCAAATCTCCTCCTTTGTTCCTTACGGATCTTTAACAGTTTTCTTTGACTATGAGAGAGGGAGTCCATGTTAGACGAGCCAACCTCTGAATGTGTGGAAACAGACTGGATTCATCAGGACGAGCAGGTGAACATGGAGCACGAGTTGAGTTTGGATCAACAGCAGATGAAAACAGGGAGATGACTGCAGCTGGAGCTTAATCAACAATCAACTGCATTTTAATTAGTTTGGATGTTGTAATGTTCAGCTCAGAGGTCATGTGATCGGTTTCATAAAATACTCTTTCTATATTTATTCTTTCTGAGTTTCATTATTACTTTATTCCCGTATGCATCTGTGTTTCCTTGTCAAAAAACTGGTGACCTTTCAGGCAGGTCACATCCTCCCCAGCCGTGACTCATCAACCGCAATGCCTGTGGTAACATTCTTAAAAAATCACCAGAACTGTCCTGAGGTCAGCTTAAATGGATCTTTTTCAGTACCAACCTGTTGACAAACACCCAAGACACCAACAGCTCCGTCAACATGCAGATGAAAAGTTTGATTAAACCGGCGTTTCTCAACCTTCGTGTCTAGAGCCGCTTTCACACGCCGTTATATTCCAAATGAAAAGTACGGAGCCGGAAAGGGGGTCAGATTTGAATTAGAATTTTAGTATGAATGAGTGAATGCAGCATTTAAATTTCACTAAATGTTCAAGAGATCATCTCACGGCCCCTCAGATGTATCTAGTGACCCTTTGGAGGTGTTCGACCCCCAGGTTGGATCCACTGGGCTAAACTAGCTGTATGTAAAGTACACTGCTCAAAACTTTTAATCATCCCAGTGTAACATCAGGTCGGTTAAACCTCAGTCTGTCCAGTCTGGAAGCAGAAGCGATTGTGAAGCAGTGTCACCTGTTCTGGTGCAAATGAAAGGGACCAGCAAGAAACCCCCACAAAGGAAAGGTTCTGCAGGTGGAGGCCACGGACAGCTGCTCTCTCCTGATCCTTCCTGACTGATTGTTCTCTAGTTTTGTGTTCTGCTAGAGTCCTGGTCACTTCTGGCAGCAGGAGGCGGGCCCTTAAAGAGTCTGGAGACGCCGTGGTGACCGTTATGCTGCCTACAAACATAATCCAGCTCGACCGGTTTGGGGTGGTGGTGGGGGGGGGGGGGG
>NW_025742345.1:0-9631 GCF_021292245.1 Micropterus dolomieu | reverse complement strand
AGTGAACAGATGAAGAAGCTGTTTGACGCCCAGCCCAAGAGGGTCCAGCAGTATGCAGTGGATGTGACCCTCGATCCTGATACAGCACATCCTGCTCTCATCCTGACTGATGATGGAAAACAAGTTAAGCATGCTGATGTATGGAAGAATCTCCCAGACAATCCAGAGAGATTTGATATTTGTGTTCATGTCTTAGCAAAGCAGAGTTTCTCTTCAGGGAGATTTTACTACGAGGTTCAGGTTAAAGGGAAGACTGAGTGGGATTTAGGAGTGGCCAGAGAGTCGATCAACAGGAAGGGACAAATCACAAGGAGTCCTCAGGATGGTCACTGGATGATATGTTTGAGGAATCAAAATAAGTACTTCGCTCTTGATGACCCTCCAGTCCGTCTCTCTCTGAAGTCTCAGCCTGAGAAGGTGGGGGTGTTTGTGGATTATGAGGAGGGTCTGGTCTCCTTTTATGATGTTGATGCTGCAGCTCTTATCTACTCCTTTACTGGCTGCTGCTTCACTGAGAAACTCTACCCATACTTTAATCCTGGTCTTAATGATGGTGGTAAAAACTCTGCCCCTCTGATCATCTCTCCTGTCAATCACACTGAGTAGAACAAACATTTGATTTTCTACATTTAATGTAATAAATGTATATTTATCTATATACATTGTTTTTCAGATTCTTATCAATGTGTTTTTTTCTGTAAATGTTTCTTTGGTGTGTCATGTTGCAACTTTCTACTACAACACACCAAATTTCACTGCTCTGATTGATTTTATTTAATGTTGTCTAATTTATTCTAATAACTGCATTACATGCCTTCAACACTGTTAAATCATCAGAACACAATGTCGTCAGAAATAAAAAGAATTTGCACTTTCTTTAAATGTCTGGGTGTCAAATTCTAAACCTTCAACTGACAGATCATTGTTTCTATGAGAAGTGTTGCATACTGGCACAAATTACTGAAGAGCAGTTTATAAATGTGACAAAAGTCTTCTGCTTTTCTTTAGTTTTCTTGGTTACAGCCATCGCTGGCAGCCATTTAGTGTATATTAATTGTGGTGATCCTATTGTTTTCTTCCTTTGTAATTTGTAAGCTTAAGGGTGCTGACCTCTTTTCGTTCTTTAGTGTATTTTTGAGTCAAGAGCTAGTAACTTAAGTAACTAGTTACTTAATGGTTGTTTGGCAGCACCTGTATAGGCCCTTTCTGTTGTATTCCCTTGTGCAAGCGCATTCCTTGGTTAATTAAACTCCTGACTTTAAACAGAACCTTCCAGTTGTCGCATTCCACCTCATTTCTAATCCCAATTATATGTTACTGCTCTCCAAGACAAGCCAGGTTGTAACATCTTTCTAAATAAAGAAAAGAAAATTAAAGTGTTAATGTGTCCGATTCAGTTTTGTTGTTTTTGATTAAAATCTAAGCTGAAAAAGAGCTGACATCAGCTGTTCTCAGTCCTAACTCAAGCTGAGAAGCTCCATCACATCTGACATAGTCTGCAGTGTAAGGGTGTACTCACACTAGGCAATCTGCCCGAGCAACGTCAAAGTCCGGTTAGTTTGACCAGTGTG
This sequence comes from Micropterus dolomieu, assembly GCF_021292245.1. NCBI lineage: Eukaryota > Metazoa > Chordata > Actinopteri > Centrarchiformes > Centrarchidae > Micropterus > Micropterus dolomieu. The sequence goes on along the minus strand of NW_025742345.1, from coordinate 8,060 downwards.
ATCGTGCCGTGACTGGGCACAGTACACTTAACCGTGCCCAGGCCCACCTCTTCAAGCGCTTTTTTTTCACAAGAGTGCAGTGCTTCCAATAGAATGACTTATGATATTGACTTCCAGTGATGTACAGCATGCTTACCTGGATAATCCAGCTGTGATCTCACGTTAACATAGCTCTGCTTATTAGCGAGGCTTCTTACATGTTTGCTAATAACAAGTAAAAGCTCAGTTCAACTCCAAGTACTGAAGGAGGAGAGGTGGACACCGAGAGACGCGGGCGTGGAGGACCGAGGAGCAGGCGGGGCGAGAGGGCCGAGGGAGACAGGAGGTCGAGGAGGGAAGGAGTGTGGTGGCCGGCAGACAGGCGAGGAGCGAAGGGGAGCGAAGGGGAGCCGAGGGAGCGCCGTGGAGGTGATGCGAGGGGGACAAGGCAGGTAGGCAAGCCCAGCTGACCGAGCGGGAGTCGGAGATGAGTGGACCTGGAGGGGAAGACAGATAGACAGGTAGGTTTAATACAGGGAAGCAGGAGACGGAGGAACAAGATACAAGACAAGATAAAAAAGGCTTGAATATTGCAGTGGCACCAAGTCAGAAGCGACGATGATCAAGCAAAGATTGAGTGGAGAGCCGGGGTTGAAATACTGGTTGAGATGAGGTTGATTGCTGGCAGGTGTGGCAGGCAGAGGTGGAGGTTGATGAGGCGCAGGTGTGGATAGTCAGCCGGGCTGCCACCACAATAGGGCCCCCCCTCAACGGATGCCTCCGGCGGACCTCCCGGCTTGTCAGGGTGGGCTCGGTAAAAGTCAGTCAGGAGAGATTTGTCCAGGATTTGACTGGTGGGGATCCAAGAACTCTCCTCCGGACCGTAACCGGCCCAGTCCACCAAGTACCGGTAACCCCGACCTCTACATCACACGTCAACTGGTACGGAGAGGGTGCTGGTGGAAACGGACTTGATCCAGGAGACGTGGAAGACGGGGTGGACCTTCGGGTGAGGCAGGAGGGTCAGGCGTACAGCGGAGGGGTTGATGACGGCCTCAGTGTGGTAAGGGCTGATGAACTGGGGGGTAAGTTTCTTTGACGTGGTCTGTAGAGGGAGGTCCTTGGATTAAAGCCAAACCTGCTGCCCCAGTTGGTAGGCGGGCGCAGGGGCCCGGTGGTGGTCTGCCAGCTGGCGGTTGCGGGTTGCGGGCTGCGGGCTGCGGTGCGCTGCAGAGCAACCCTGGCCTCCCTCCAGACTCTGCGGCAGCGTCGGAGGTGGGCCTGCACCGACGGGACCGTTACCTCCTCCCTCCAGGGATGGGAACAGGAGGGGCTGGTTTCCCAGGGGATACATGAATGGAGACATACCAGTGGCTGCGCAGATCTGGGAATTGTGTGCATATTCAATCCAGGGGATGTGGGAGCTCCAGGAGGTGGGGCTACGGTATGCTGCTCATGGGAAGGCATGTGGCGGGCACACACCTTGCAGGCACTATGAAGGCCCAACAGTCCTTGTCCATGGAGGGCCACCAGAACCAGCTCCAGAAATTTTTCGTGCTTCGTACACATCCTCCCTTCCAGGTTCTCCACAGGGTCGATCAGCTGATGTCTTTTCAGGCGTGAAGCTGTCAGATGAGGCTCCAGGTGAATCTCACAGTAGGAGACCAGATACACCAGGCAGGACTTCAGGGCCTTCTTTTTGGTTTTAGTGCAGACGTCACAGGGAACTTCTCCTGGTTTGGCAGCTTGTTGCTCTGAGCAGCTGCTGCTAGCTTGAGTTAAATGTCTGAACTGAGCGGCCATCTCAGAGATGAAAGTGTTGACCCACAGCTCAGGTTTTGTGTAGAAAACGTTTTGACAGATGGGACACTCACACGGGACATTAATATTCCAGTTTGTAGTAATGCAGTTTTTACAGAAGTTGTGTCCACATGGTGTGCTGACTGGATCAGTGAACACATCCAGACAGATGGAGCACAGAAACTGATCTTGAGTCAGAAAGCTGGCAGCAGACATATCCACACTCTATGACAAAGTTGAAGTGTAAAATCTGTGATCAGTAATATATGACAATATAATATAGAAGGTTCATTGCAGTATCAGGAAGTCATTTTGCATTATTTTGTTATTTTACAAATAAGCAAAACATTCATTCACATCAGCTATTGTTGTTTAGTAGAGACACAGTGCTGTGTTGTTAAATTGGCTTGACTTTTCACGAGAGACTTGTCTCAATTGCAGGTCTGCTGTCACTCAGACGAATGTTTAGTTTCATTTAAGGAATGTGACATTTAAACTTTTGTGTTTTTTCTGGAATCCGGAACCCCTTCTGCTCCAAACTGCCTGCCTCTTGTTCTCTCCCAGCCTCACCTGCCTTCATCATCTTTGCACCTTTAATGAGTAATAAAGCCTGCTTTATTTTTCTACTTTTTACTATGCCTTCTGTGCTCTGTGTCCATGCTTGGGTCAACCATACAGGCCATAACAGTAAGGGCACTTACAACTTTTCTTATATTTGAGTCTAAAGCATTCTCTAACAGTCAAACAACAAAACAAAAAGTCAGTCCATCGATCCATCGTCAAACGCTTTTCCTGCGTACAGGGTCACGGGGCAAATTTACACTTCCTCTTATACAAGCTGTACATTCACTACTTTACATTGGAGCAAAAGGTAATTTCTTAAGTTTTGTCACATGAAAAGATATAATCAAATATTTACAAAAGTTTTAGGGGTGTCCTCACTTTTGTGAGATACTGTATTGAAGTCCACCGGATCGTGAGCACTCTGAGAATCAGAATCAGAAGGAGCTTTATTGCCAAGTAGTGTTTTGCACATACGAGGAATTTGCTGTGGTGATAAGGTGCTACACGTAGACAAACATACAGTCAACTCTTTCTAAAATCCACAACCATCTGCACTGTCTTCTGAGCGTTGAGCTCCAGACTGTTCTGGCTGCACCAGCTCATCAGATGGTCGATCTCCCACCTGTAGGTGGACTCATCCCCACCAACTGACTGGAGGTGCAGTTGGAACAGGGAGAGGAGAAGGGGGGAAAGAACGCAGCCTTGAGGGGAACTGGTGCTGATGGTCCAGGAATCAGAGACATGTTTTCCCAGACCTGTTGGCTCTGTAGGCGAACTGCAGGGGGTCCAGGAGTGGGTCTGTAATGGACTTTAGGTGGGACAACACAAGACGTTCAAAGGACTTCATAACCACAGAGGTCAGGGCGACGGGTCTGTAGTGGTTTAGTCCAGTGGTCCTTGGTTTCTTGGGGACAGGGATGATAGTGGAGGCTTTGAAGCAGGCTGGCACATGGCATGTCTCCAGTGAGGTGTTAAAAATGTCTGTGAACACCGGAGACAGCTGATCAGCACAGTGCTTCAGGGTGGATGAGGAGACAGAGTCCGGCCCAGCTGCTTTGCGGGGTTTCTGCCTCCTGAAAAGACTGTTGACTTCCCTCTCTGTGATGGAGAGAGGAGGGGAGGGGGTGGAGCTGGCCAGCTCTGAGGAGGGAGGGGAAGAAGTGGTGGACTGAGGCTGAAGCTGAGCGGAGGAGTCACAGGGGATGGTGTCCGATTGACTTTCAAAGCGGCAGTAGAACTGGTTCAGCTCATTTGCCAGCCGAGAATCGTTTATGGAGTGGAGGACTTTGGGTTTATAGTTTGTGATCTGTCTGAACCCCCTCCAGACAGATAGTGCCGTTGTTTGCAGAGAACTGGTTCTTTAGTCTCTCTGCGTCGTTTAGCTTCTCGCACCTCCTTGCTGAACCTGTACTTTAACGCCCTGGACCCGGCCCTGTCACCACTCCTAAATGCCTCCTCCTTTTCCAACCTCAGCTGTCTGAGTTTGGCTGTGAACCAGGGTTTGTCATTGTTATAACTCACCCTGGTGCGTGTTGGTATACATGTGTCCTCACAGAAGCTGATGTAGGACGTCACAGCCTCTGTAAACTCATCCAGATTGTTGGTAGCAGTCTTGAAAACATCCCAGTCAGTGCAGTCCAAACACACCTGGAGGTCCTCAATAGCTTCACTGGTCCACTTCTTTGATGTCCTCACTACAGGTTTACAGAGCTTTAGTTTTTGCGTTTATGTGTTGCCGGTAGCGGTGTGCGGAGTTACCGCTGGCGAAGACGCACAAGCTACCCGGCTCTTTTCCTTCTCCTGCGGCGCTTCATAGCGCGAACGAAAGCGAGCGAGCCCTTCACCAAAAGGTCCAATAATTCCAGTTATGATGCAAGAAAAGTGGGAATTAAATCCACTGGAGTTGTTCCCCTGATGTTCATGAGCTCCTCCCTGGTGAAAGAGCACCGGGAATCACAGCCGAAACCTGAATTAACACACAAAAACAAAACAAAGCGCACCGAACACCGAGGCAGCTATACTCAGCGCCATCTTGGAATCTTCCAAATTGGACTTCCAAACTTTACCGGAAGTTGCATATTTGTTGTTGCTAAGCGTTGCTAAACCTCAAAAAATGACACAAAAGGGGTATCCAGGGCATTAAAAGGCGACGCCGAAGGGCCTTGACCAAGCGTCAATATGTAACTGTCACTCTGTGCGCCTGCCTGCCTTGTTTAGTTCTTAGTTTTGTTATTTCAGTCTCTTCTGTATCTGTTATGTAGTCTATGTTGTTGTTTGTCTGGTTATTATCCGTCAGCTGGTGTTCAGTGGTGTTTTGGTATTTTCCTGATCTCAGTTCTTTTCCAGTCTCATGTATTAGTTTCTCTACCATCATGCTGGGGTTCTGTCAGTTTGCTAGATGTCAATTTATGTTCTCTGCCAGTTTCATTAATTAATCTGATTTTGGTCATTCTGCTTTAGTCTCTGCGTAGCCCTTGTTATTATTCATCCGCATCTTTAAGTTACTTAGTATCTGTCTTATCCCGTATATTAGTTCCTAGTTCGGTGTCTTAGTTCTTAGTCCTGTAACTTAGTTCATGTCTTAAGTGTTCACTCCTGGTCTGTGTACTTCTGTGTTTTCCCCATGTCTAATCTGAGTTCTGCTTTATCTTTGCTTCAGTCTGTGTTCCTTGTTAGTGTATTCGTGATCTGTCTGCTTGTGTCTGTTCCCCCAGTAATTCCTCTGCTTGCATGTCTACTAAATACTTTGAGTTCCAGTTAATGTATGGTCTTGTGTTTTGCATCTGTAAGTGTCTCTCTGTCCCCCCCTTCTGTCTCTCTGCCTCGTTAGCCCTGATCTCTGGAGTATATATGTCCCCTGGTGTTTCTCTTTAGTCTGCGTCCGGTCATTGTAGTGTTCACACTCTGACGTGTTACGTGTGAAGCGTCCTGCGTGTTTTTCTGCTATTTTGGATTTTGGATTAATCTACTACCTGTAAGTGTTGTATATGGCTGTTGTTTGGATTAAAGTCCCTGAACTTCATCTTCTGTCGGAGTATCTTGCGTTTGGGCTCTTTCCTGTTGCACTTCATTCAAACCCTGACAGTGACGAGTTGGGAGTGAGAATGTGTTGGCGAAAATCCACCCGCAAGCTTGTTGCATATTTTGGCCACAAGACGGAGCCACTGGGCAAAAAGCATTTAAAGGACAAAACACAAGATAAGAGTTTGAAATAGTGCAGCAACATGTTCCAGCAATACTGGGCAAAACAACATGCATTAAGTTAGGCCTGGTAAAGCAAATCTATGGTGTCAGAAGACAAGGACATCCTCAAACACTATGATGACATGTTTTCTGGATTAGTATGTTTGCCAGGAAAACACCTCAAGGCTCATGCAGACTACATGACTGCCAGCGTCGGCCGACGGCCGTGCCGTTCACACTACACAACTTGCCGTCTTGTGACGGGAGTCTAGAAGTCAGCGTGCCGTTCACACTACGTGACTGATCGGTGACAGGGGGTCACACACTACATGATCTGACAAGGACTCTGTCACCCGGCGCTGGTCTCCAAACCATGTTTTGTCAGTGGGAAAACTAACTAACCCTTCTCAAAACAGCTAAAGTTCTTGAGCTAGTGTCAAAAGCTGAGGCCATGACCAGCAAACAGGATCCAATGCCAACTGCCTTGGTCAAGGCGTGTCTTCCAACTCTGGGTCCCACACTGGTCAACATCATCAACACCTCGCTGTCTTCTGGGGTGGTCCCCACCATCTTTAAAACTGCGGCGGTGACACTCAAAAAACCTGGCCTGGACCCAGATGATCCAAACCACTACCGCCCAAACTCCAACCTACCTTTTATATGCAAGTTATTGGAAAGAGGTGTGGCTGCCCAACTCAATCATCATATGCTACATCACAACCTCTACGAGCCATTTCAATCTGGCTTCAGGACACATCATAGCACATAAACTGCCCTCATCAAAATCACAAATGACCTTCTCATGGCAGCTGACTCTGGCCATGTCAGCATCTTAATTCTTCTCGACCTCTCTGCAGCCTTTGATACAGTCTCCCACTCCATTCTTCTCACTCGCCTCTCCGAACTCATTGGCCTCACTGGTACTGTGTATAACAGGCAACAATACATCACCCTTAAGGGCACCTGCTCTGACTTGGCGCCAGTCTCACACGGCGTGCCTCAAGGATCGGTGCTTGGCCCGCTACTATTCAATATCTACATGCTACCTCTTGGGATGATCATCCGGAAACATGGACTCCTCTTCCACTGCTACGCTGATGACACCCAGCTCTACATCAGTACTAAGTCATCTACTCCCCATCCACCAGTGCTGCTTATCAACTGCCTGAAGGACATCAAGAACTGGATGGACAGTAACTTCCTCAAACTCAATAAAGACAAAACAGAACTCATGGTGTTTGCCCCACAGTCACTTCTCAAAAAGGTTGTGACATCACACTGGATGTGGATGGCTGCTCAATCTCTGCAAGTGCACAACCTGGGCGTCATCATGGACTCCAACCTCTCTCCTTCCAACAGCACATCAAAAACACTACTAAAACTGCCTTTTACCATCTTAAGAACATCTCCAGACTCTGACAGTGCCTCTCCAGCTCTGTAGCTGAGACCCTCATCCACTCCTTCATAACCTCCCGACTTGACTATTGTAACAGTATCCTGTGCCGTCTGCCTAGCAAAGCTACTGACAGACTCCAGCATGTCCAGAACTCTGCAGCTAGGATCCTCACCCACATAAAACTTGGAAACAGTTCCACCGGCTGCCAGTTAAGTCCCGGATCAAATATAAAATCCTCCTACTGACGTACAAATCTGTCCATGGACTTGCACCTCAGTACCTCACAGATCTACTCCATCCCTACACTCAGTCACGGTCCCTGCGGTCCTCTGACAAGGACCTGCTTGCTGTCCCTAATTCCAGGCTCCGGACATTTGGTGACGGAACTTTCTGTGTCGGTGCACCATCACTCTGGAACAAGCTTCCTCTTGCCATCCGCTCTGCCTCCTCTATAATAACCTTTAAAACCCAGCTTAAAACACACCTCTTCACTGAGGCCTTTGGGCTTTAATCTCCCCTGGCCTCACACCTCACACCTCTCACCTCTTACCCACCTACATACATACATACATGTGCTGACTCAGCAGAGATGATATTACATGAGAAAATATTTGAATACACATTTAATGTGTATTCAAATAGTAAGAAGGGACTACAAACATTTGTTTCTGCAACCTACAGGAGAAACATATCTAAAAGCATCACAGAAGGCCTGAGAGCTTAACTGCATTATATTCTATTATACTTTGAATCCTCACCTGCCACCTCAATTTTGTGCTTCCCTTTATATTAATGAAGATGAAAAACAACCACAAGTTCCCCTGTAACAGCAGGAAAACTGGCCTAAACATTAGTCAGCAGCACATCACAAGTCACAGGATACAGCTGCAAATATAGTTCCAATATAATAAGCTGTACATGTGGGAAGCCTCTGTTCATATTATTATTGTCATCATATTATCTATATTTCAGTTCTGCACATAATCTGTCAAGATTGAATTTTATAGATGAAGTATGTATGTTGATTTTATGATTTAATGATTTGAAGTAATTTCTTCAATGTTTGATTTTACTTTTCTCTAATTACTCGAGCATTGAAGGGCTTTTTCTCTCTCCTTGTCTTGTTTTAAGTTAAAAG